>NC_056737.1:1607340349-1607590349 GCF_019279795.1 Protopterus annectens
AATCACCTTACAAACTAACATTCAGACCATGCACTAAACTATACAGAGCAGATATGTTCAGTAGATCGCATCTGATTTACCAGAGAAGCATGTACAACTGTTAGAACACAAGATTTTTTTCAGTAATGCCATAGTTAGCAATGCAAGACGAAAAAGTAAAAGCATTTCAGAAGTGCACAGATACTCAAAGTACAGCTGCGTTAGGAACTTATCACAGTTCAAGAAGCTTGTCTGTTTTCATTGTTGCAGTCTTACCTCAATTGGAATAAGCTGCCAGCAGGTAGCCTGAAGATCATTTCGACTTCCAGAGCTGTAACTTCCCCCAGTGGCTTCAGCCAAGTCCCTCCCACTCAATCCCAAGGATATTGCTCTTGCAAACAGCTTGCAGCAAAAAGGTAAAAATAAATAAAAAGCAGTGTCCAACAGACCGTCACAGACTTTTATTAAAATATAGCAGTATAAAATTGTTAGTGCTTTCGGGATAACCCTTAGTCAGACAATTCTTCTTCTTTCGGCTTTTCCCGGTTAAGGGTTGCCACAGCGGATCACCTGTCCGCTCATGATTGGCAGTGGAGTTTTATGGTGTCGAGTTGCGAGCCCGGCGCCCAACCTTCCACAGAAGGCACACACATACATGTATTCACACCTAGGGCTAATTTAGAGTGTCCAATCTACCTACAGCATGTCTTTGGGATGTGGGAGGAAACCCACACAACCATAGGGAGGACATGCAGACTCCGCACAGAAGGCATCCCAGTCAAGGATCGAACTGGAGAACCTCTTGCTGTGAGGCGACAATGCTAACCGCTGCACCACCGTGGCTGCGAAACATAAATGAAGCCATCTTATATATAACATTTAAAACATATGCATCCAATCACATTCAGTATACTACCCGTCTCATGTTTAAGGCTGGTTTTAAAGGAATAGTGGTGTTTAGGCCAGGTGAATGGTCTGCTACTAGCTCTATTACCCATTTAAGTTCATTGCATTCAGTAACATTTACAATGTCCCCCCCTCTTTTATTCATTCTAGTGACCTGTATAACCATAAAAAAAAAACATGATCAGGAAAAGTCAATGTATGTTGATATAGGGCATTTTGTTCATCCTTTAACCTTACAGATGATGTAGTATTCTAGTTTTCAACTTACAGTTAGTCTTGCCTACATAAAAACTGTGGCAGGATTTACATTGTGCCAGATAAACCACATTTTCAGTTTGACAGTCATCATATAATCTAAAAACATACCTCTTGTTAGTAACAGGATGTACAAAGTAATTTCTATCACTGACATAAGGGCAGGCTTTACAGTGCCTACAGGAAAAGGTTCCTACTCTACTGGAAATAGGTCCATACTTCGATCCCATATTGGGTTCACAGCATAGCAAATCTTTCAGATTACTGCTACGCCTAAAACCAAATTTTGGTTCGGTGTCTATTATACCTTTCAAACTACCATCACTCATTAATATTTTACAATTTTGTTTGATAATATCACAGATACCACTTATATTGTTGCTATATTGCATCATGACCCTTATATCGCATCATGACACTGGACTTACA
Organism: Protopterus annectens; assembly: GCF_019279795.1. Classification (NCBI taxonomy): domain Eukaryota; kingdom Metazoa; phylum Chordata; order Ceratodontiformes; family Protopteridae; genus Protopterus; species Protopterus annectens. Next base: position 1,607,341,919 of record NC_056737.1, read on the forward strand.
TGTATATGTAGTCTGTATTGCCCATTGCTCCTAATGAACACCTATTACCTGGAAACCAAGGGCTAGCTTTATCTTTCCTGCGCTTCCGTGATGTCTCCAAACCCTTGCCTAATATATTCTTGGTATAGCCCCTCTTCAGCATATGACTATGAAGGATGTCAAGTTCCTTATTAAAGGTACCATCCTCCGTGCACAAGCGAGAGACCCTATGCCCTTGCCCCACCACTATGCTTTGAAAAGTACGTTTAGGATGCATACTATAAAAATCTAAATAGTGGTTTCTCCAACAATCCTTTCTGTACATTGCTGTATCCAAACTCACCACAGAATTTTTAGTCAGACAAATATCCAGAAAGTCAATAGTATTATTACTACTTCTTGTTGAAAACCTCAGAAAGCTAGTTGTGTTTTCTAAATATTTAATAAAACACTAACTCTCTCTCATTCTGTCCCCACAGCAAAAAAAACATCAACAAATCTGATATAATATAACAGAGTATCTTTCCACGGGTGATCTTTATCAAAGATGTTACACTCCTCCCAGTATGCTAAAACCAAGTTGGCATAAGAATTTGTGCAGGGTGTGCCCATGGCTACACCCTGCTTCTGTCTATAATATGTACCATTGCAAAGAAATACATTATTCTCAAGTACCAATTGTAGAGTTTCCACTATTAAAGTATTAGTTCTAACATCAAATACTTTTTTCTCACTCAGAACCTCTTTTATTGCCATTAAACCATAGTCATTGCTAATAACAGTAAAAAGATTGTTAACATCAAGAGTAACCAACAAAATATTGGCCATATTTACATTCTGAGATGAATCAAACAACTTAGTTAAAAATTGCCCTGTATCCCTTAAAATCCTTGGACAATGTTGTAACACTTCTTCAACTTGGTCTCCACCCATATTTGCAGATGCTCCGTCACCCACCCTCTGCCAGAGACTATAGGTCTCATTGGTGGTGGTATAATGTTCTCATGAATCTTAGGGAGTGCTTTAAAAATTGGTATTACTGCATGCTCTATATATAAAAAGTTTAACAAATTCTCATCTAATACAACTTATTTTTCAAAGCAAACAACTTGGTTTTCACCTTGTGTGTAATGTGTTTTACCATTAAAAGAGAGATACATATATAAGTTTGCTCATCCCTAACTAAGTCATGTAATGCTTCAATGTATGCAGCAGAGTTCATTACTACTACAGCCCCACCCTTGTCTGCTGGTTTAATAACCAAGCATTCATCATCCATAAGAGCTGCTAAAGCTTGTCTCTCTAAAAGCGTTAAATTATTAAATGTATAGTAAAATTCCTCAAAATATTTTCTAATATCAATTTCACATGTTTTAAGAAATGCTTGTACTGTAGGATGCATGGGAGGAACAAATGTACTAGGCTGCCTTAGGGTATTGCCAGAGCATAAATTCACATCAAACATTTCAGTCAAAATAACATTTCGACCAAACAGATTCAGGTCTAAAATTACTTCGCTCAATGACGAAGACATACTAGGTACAAAGGAAAGACCCTTGTTTAATACATCAATCTGGTTAGTAGATAGGACAACATCAGAAATATTAAAAACATTACATGAGAAAACTTATATATGCATCTCTCCTTTAATGGTAGAACACACTATACACAAGGTGAAAATCAAGTTATTTGCTTTGAAAAATGAAGATGTATTAGATGTGAATTTGTTAAACTTTTTGTATATAGAGCATCCAGTAATACCAATTTTTAAAGCACTCCCCAGATTCATAAGAACATTATACCTCCACCAATGAGACCTATAGTCTCTGGCAGAGGGTGGGTGATGGAGCATCTGTCAATATGGGTGGATACTAAGTTGAAAAAAGTTATCCAAGGATTTTAAAGTATACAGGGCATTTTAACTAAGTTGTTCGATTCATCTCAGAATGTAAACATGGCCAATATTTTGTTGGTTACTCTTGATGTTAACAATCTTTTTACTGTTATTAGCAATGACTATGGTCTAATGGCAACAAAAGAGGTTCTGAGTGAGAAAAAAGTATTTGATGTTAGAAATAATACTTTAATAGTGGAAGTTCAACAATTGGTACATGAGAATAATGTATTTCTCTGTAATGGTACATATTATAGACAGAAGCAGGGTGTAGCCATGGGCACACCCTGTGCAAATTTGTATGCCAACTTGGTTTTAGCATACTGGGAGGCATGTAAAATCTTTGATAAAGATCACCCATGGAAAGATGCTCTATTGCTCCGTTATATTATGTCAGATTTGTTGATGATGTTTTTTTTGCTGTGGGGACAGAATGAGAGAGAGTTAATGTGTTTTACTAAATACTTGGAAAATACAACTAGCTTTCTGAGGTTTTCAACCAGAAGTAATAATAATAATATTGACTTTCTGGATATTTGCCTGACTAAAAATACTGTGGAGAGTTTGGATACAGCAATATACAGAAAGGATTGTTGGAGAAACCATTACTTAGATTTTTATAGTATGCATCCTAAACTTACTTTTCAAAACATTGGTGGGGCAAGGGCATAATGTGTCTCGCTTGTGCACGGAGGATGGTACCTTTAATAAGGAACTTGACATCCTTCATAGTCATATGATGAAGAGGGGCTATACCTAGAATATATTAGGCAAGGGTTTGGAGACATTACAGAAGTTCAGGAAAGATAAAGTTAGCCCTTGGTTTTCAGGTAATAGGTGTTCATTAGGAGCAATGGGCAATACAGACTCTACATATACATGTAAGCCCAGGGTCATGATGCAATACAACAACAATATAAATGGTATCTGTGATATTATCAAACAAAACTGGAAAATATTAATGAGTGATGATACTTTGAAAGGTATATTAGACACTGAACCAAAATTTGGTTTTAGGCATAACAGTAATCTGAAAGATTTGCTATGCTGTGAACCCAATATGAGATCAAAGTATGGACCTATTTCCAATAGAGTAGGAACCTTTTCCTGTAGGCATTGTAAAGCCTACTCCTATGTCAGTGACAGAAATTACTTTGTACATCCTGTTGCTAACAAGAGGTATGTTTTTAGATTATATACTGACTGTCAAGCTAAAAATGTGGTTTAACTGGCACAATGTAAATCCTGCCACAGTTTTTATGAGGGCAAGACTAACTGTAAGTTGAAAACTAGAATAGTACATCATCTGTCATCTATAAGGTTAAAGGATGAACAAAATGCCCTATGTCAACATACATTGACTTTTCCAGATATTGTTTTTCCTTTTATGGTCATACAAGTCACTAGAATGAATAAAAGGGGGCATTGTAAATGTTACTGAATGTAATGAACTTAAATGGATAATAGAACTAGCAGCAGACCATTCACCTGGCCTAAACACCACTATTCCTTTAAAACCAGCCTTAAAAAAGAGGCGGGTAGTTTACTGAATGTGATTGGATGCATATGTTTTAAATGTTATATACAAGATGGCTTCATTTATGTTTTGTATTGTCTGAAGAAGGGTTATCCCGAAAGCGCTAACAATTTTATACTGCTATATTTTAATAAAAGTCTGTGATAGTCTGTTGGACATTGCTCTTTATTTCTTTTTACCTTTTTACTCAATCCCAAGGACAGTGTCGGCTTAAGAGGGGCATCAGATAAAGCCATCTTCAGATCATTTTTGCCTGTCTGGACCAACAGCCTACCCTAGGAGCCACAGCATGAGGAGACCATGAGAGAGGTACTCCTCCTAGCAACCATGTGCATCCGCAGGCTCCCAATCTCCCAGTACAGTGTGTTAATCAAGTTCAAAGAGAGAGGGGGGCCTGGCAGACAGATGACAGGGAAGCTGGTAGACATAGAAATAAGGTGGGAAACTCTCCAGTCCAGGAGGGAAGGAGTGGAAGGTAGAAATATGGACTACAACAATGAATGTAAGTGAACATCCACAATTAGAGTAATAGCATAGCACAACTGTACTATGTTCATCACATTGTTCACTGTTGCAGTCAGCCTCTATGGGATGACCCCTAGAGAATTTGCCTGGTAAGTGTCTGTCTCTGATGGATTCCTCTAGGACAGAATTCTTTGCAGGGCTGCAATGACAAACCATTCTCTACTCCTAGATAAACTGAAAAAGTGTGGCCTAAGGACCAAGTAGCTGCTTTTAAATGGATTATGTACTAACCCCCCATAGCTGCTTTTAAATGGATTATGTACTAACCCCCCACAAAAAAAGTGCAGTGGTTACTATGGCTCTAGCTGAGTGTGTTTCAACAATAACAGATACGGTTTGCCGGATATTATCTGTACGTTTACTGGTCTTACCTCCCCATCTTTTTTTTTCAAATAACATAAACAGCTGCTTTAATTTCTGAATTATTTTTGTTTTATGCAAGCAAAATCTTATTTTCGCCCATGTTCTGTGGTTTAGGGAAAAAAAACAGGGATGTGGATGGCCTGATTCAGACAGATCTTCATCATTACCTTTGGTATAAAGGTGGGGTTTGTGCAAGATCAAAAATTGTCTTCTTCCACATTATTGCCTGTAATTCTGAAATTCTAGATGATGTCACAGCCACTAAAAAGGTGTCTTTTAGGATAAGGTCTTGACAGGTGCAAAAGGAGCCAAGGTTGCCTTCTTTGGCATATAACTATGATCCCAGACTGGAATGACTTCCCTTCAAGATGGTTCAAGATGCAACATCTCATTTAGAAACTGTTTCAGTGGTATACGGGAACATAAGGGGGGGGGGTCCACAGAATGGCTGAGATGGCGGCAGTATGGACCTTTAAGGAAGCTTAACATGGGCTTGTTTGTAAAGGCCTGATGGGTTAAGTTACACTTGGGCCATGTCTAGATCTTAGTTCCTTGATAGGTACAGAAAGACAGAATCACTTTCATTTTGCAAGGTATAATTTCCCTGTCCTCCTTCATAATACATTTAGCACATTCTCTCTGAAAACACGTGCCTGTCTGAGACAAGATTTAAATCATCCAAATTGTCAGCCTAACAGTAATCAGTGCATGAGGGATCCATTTTTCTGAGTCAAGTGGTACACATGCGGAGTCAACATTTTTGGCTTTTCCCTTGGTAGACTTAAAACAGAAACAGGGAGAACTAATGCTGTCTGGGTCAAAAGGGAGGCTATCAGTATGATTTCTGCCCTGTTTTCCTTGATCTTTTTCAATACCTTCAGGATTGGGGAATGGCAGAAAAAGTGCACAGAAACAATCATTTTAATGTAGGGAGATGTAGAATGAACAAAAGTTTGCTCAGCCTAAGCGAAGGTAAGCTTATGTGCATCGGTTCAGTCACTGGTGCTTTAAGGCCTCGGCTTCTCCAGGAAAACCACCTTGGAGGTCTTGGTTTGTGACAAAGTGATCAGAATCTGTACACAGCCACAGAGAACCTCCTCAAAATCTAAGACTGAGAGAATACTGCCTTCTCCCATGCTAATAAAAAGCCCAGTAATGGGAGCCAGGGTCCTCAGAGAAGTCTTGGAACCAAGCCAAAATTATAATTGCTTTGGTCCAAGAGAACATGCTAGCAGCCAAAAGCATGGCAGCTTGCAAAGTGACTGTACCAGAGGCCTTGTCCAAAACTTATTCTAAAGTGGGGAGCTGTAAAATTGCTTCAAGAAGTCGGGTAATGCCAGACTCTGGGAAACCAGTGGTTTCCAACAGACTGTCCTCAGTCTCCTGATTCATCTTCTGATGTCACTTTTCATTGTGTTTGCACTTCAGAGGAAGGTTTCCAAAGACTATGTCTGACACCATGATGGTACAATATTCAGGCATAGCCCCTTTTCTGAACTGCAAACTGTGGAGAGAATTAGCTATCCTCCTGATTGTCCCCGGGGTGAATTATCGCAATGTAGACAATCACCCATGTCATGCTCTGTTTCCCCACAATCTATACAGCTGTTTTTCTTAATAATCTCCAATTCAGAATCTACTAACACAGCTACAAAAATGTCAAAAGAAATTATCTTGAGGGTTACTTATCCCTCTTCTTGAATCACGCCAACCAACAGCGAGAAAGATGAATTCTGCCTTGGTTGACACCCCTCTTATATAATGTCCTTGCATCTGAGTGGAAAGGAGTCACCCAAAACTACTGTAAGTGTATTTCTCTGGAAGATGGGCTAACCTTCATGACCTGCTGGCAGGATATCCCATAGGTAAGGACTACATGTACAGTGGATATAAAAAGTGTACACACCCCTGTTAAAATGACAGGTTTTTGTGATATAAAAAAATGAGACCACAATAAATCATTTCAAAACTTTTCCCACCTTTAATGTGACCTATAACCTGTACAATTCAATTGATAAACAAATCTGTTAGGGGAAAAATATAAAAATGAAAAAACGTACAATAAGCTGGTTGCATAAGTATGCACACCCTTAAACTAATGCTTTGTTGAAGCACCTTTTGACTTGTAAAACTAACAAAAAGACACCAAAGTAAACTCCAAAAAAATGTTGGCCTGGAGTAATTTTTTAGTATGACTATGATGCACAGCTAGAGAAACAAAGACTGTCTTAGCTGTCATCACTGTGGGTAAGCTGGAAAGGCTATGGTAGCTTGCGAAAGTTGTAGGTGCTGGAATAAGTCCTGCCAGTCTCATACAGGTCAGAAGGCTTTAGCTGAAGCCCTGGAGGCATGTTGTCTTTCAATAATCTTCTACTTGTATCTGGAATTTGTTGTTTTCATACCTTGCTGGTCTAAACCATACAGCTGACGGAGATGAAACTCCTAACATTAGACGAAACCTTTCCAAGAAATAAACTTTATAGCTGATGAAGATGCCAGTTTTACTGTTGAAACGTCAAGTTTAATTTCCATAGAGAAGACACTAGTTTCCTTGGTGGCCTAAACATAACATTCCTATTTAAAAATTGCTTTATGTAAGGTCAAGGGTAGCTCAATGGGCAAGTAGGCTAAAATGGTGTACAAATGTACCTTAATCTACAGAAAAAGCCCATTCTCAAACTTTAAAAGAGGGCTTGACAAATAATGGATGGCCTTAGATTTATACCAAGCTGAAAATCTAGTCTACTTAATCAAACAAAACTCTTGGCCAGTTTTGTGATTCTAAGGACCCCTGGGGAATGCATCTCCACTGCAGCATCATGGTTCTGTTTTTCACTATACAAGAAGTAGGTGATTTAGAGTTGGATGCATTAGGTCTTGGACTGCAGAGATTAGAAGAATACAAGACAAGGAAAAGACCCTGGTATTGCCCCCCTCCCCCCGCTCAGCTTCTTCAAAAAGGAGAATCGGGTTTGTCTTGGCACAAAGAAGTGACCAGAACCAAGCTGACTCCTATATACAAGTTTCCTCAGCACCTTACATATTACATACAGAAGAAAGGCATACAGTAAACTTTTGTTCCAAGGTATGAATGCATTCACTGCCAGGGCTATCTTGCACACATACCTTGAGCAAAACTTTGAAATTTGGCAATTCACAGGGAAGGCAAAAAGGTGCATTTCTGCAGGGCCTCAGACTATGGTCACTTTGTAAAAGATATTTGTGCTAACCCTTCTACCAATGGGAACTAGGTGCAGACCTATGGGGAGGATGTATGAATACATTCTGTACCAATGGAATGTAGTGGGCAATTGAAGGGGGATCCCAAACTAACATGAGTAGTTTGCAGCATGGTTAAAAACATGTGCCCCATGCTTGTTGATGTATCATAACATTGTGGGACTGTGCATAACTAATTTGAAGATGCCTAGATAAAAGATTGGCCTGAAAACCTGGAGTGCACAGATAACAGTTAATATCCTTTCTGATGTTGACATGCTTGCCTCCACCTCTTTCTTATAGGTGCTATAGATCCTGAAGGAACCTGTGAGCCTATCTCGCAATACCTTGTTAAAGGCATCCATGCCTAAGACCTGATCCTCATTTGGCTTGACAGAGTATTCATGAGCAGATCTCTACCTAAACCATGCACCCACAAAATTCCTGTGAACTGAGCTAACAACTGGGATTACCCTTCCGATGACATGCAAGTATTGGTACAGTTTTCTTAACATTGCCAAAGGAACTATGAGAACTGAGGAAGACAAGTGGCCAACAACCTTCAGAATAGTCCTTATAGATATGAAGGGCAGTGTGTGGCTCCTGCAAAAAGAAGAAAGTGATCCTGACATTTATTCCATTTTAAGACTGATCATGCAGTTCCTTGTTTCCAGTAAGGATCTTAAGAAACATCTGTTTATGAATGACACAAACTGGACTTCTTCAAGCTGAGATAAATTTCCACGTAGAACCACCACTGGATAGTGTAATTCAGTGCAATGTTTAACTATTCTTGCAATTTTGTCTGAAGCAGGCAATCACCCAGGAATGAAGAGCAGTGAAATCCCTGTAACCTGAGGTGGGCAAAAACAGAGCTAAGCAGTTTGTTATAATATCACATTTGTGCTAAGGACCTCATGAAAGGTCATTTGAAGCCAAATTCCACAGGTTCAGTGTGCTGAATCTGCTTGAAGCTATTTAGGTTTCCAATACATAAGAAGAGTTTATCTCAAAATTTTCAGCTCTGTACTGAAAAAAAACCCAGGTCCAGGTGCAGTACCTAACTTCTGCCTAAAAGCATTAACATCTTTACATGAAGATTTAGTCAGAAGAACTGTTTATATGCGCACTCCAAACAGACGCCAACCTGGTTAACAACAGAAAAAACAATACTCCTCTTTAAGAATGAACATGCAAGCTATCAAGAAAACTACAGACCAATAACTTGATTTCTGACAATGTATAAGCTATACAGTGGAACTGATGCCAATAGAGTTTACAGTCATTTAGAAGAAAACTCAATCATAGCAACAGAACAAAAGGGTAACAAAAGAAAGTCATTTTCTTGTTAAAGTCATAATGGAGAATTGCAAAAAGGTGAAGAATCCAGGGATGGAATGGACAGACGGCAGAAAGCACTTGACGAATCCAGGGATGGCACGGACAGACGGCAGAAAGCACTTGACAGCATCCCACATTCACGGACAAAAGAGTGCTTACAAATGTATAAGATACCTCCTACACTGATTCATTACATAACAGCCACAATGATACAGTGGCAAACTACTCTGCAGTTAAGCCATGATGAAGGACAAATTATTATTCCAAGGATAAAAATTGAAAGGGGGATATTCCAGGGTGATTCTTTGGCACCATTGCTCTCTTGTCTTACCCTTAACCCATTAAGCCATCTACTTAACAGATTAGGTCATGGCTACAATTTGGCTCCCAGAAAACAACACAGTGTAAAGGGTTCTCATCTTTTTTTTGTGGACGATTTAAAACTATACAGTTCGTCATATGAGGAACTGAAAGCACAACTACAAGTGGTCAAAACTTTCTCAGATGATATAAGAAATGTTATTTGGCTTTGATAAATGTGCAAAAGCAACCTTTAAAGCAGGAAAGCTGCAGCACCAAGAAAATATCAGTCTGGGACAGGAACGTGACATAAAAGAACTTGAGCAAGAGGGAGTGTATAAATATTTGGGAATTGATGAAGAATCACACTAAAACATGAACAAATGCAAATAAAACTTAGTAATCAATATTTTAGAAGACTAAAATTAATACTGAAAATGTCTCTGACATTTAGTAAAGTCCAAGTTATAAACCAATTTGCTCTTCCTGTCCTAACTTACAGTTTTGGAGTGACTGACTGGCCCCAAAAGGTATTGTATCAACCGGACAGGAAAACAAGAAAAATGCTTCATGCTTATCAAATGATTTATAAAAATCAGTGCATGCTAAGATTATATATTACCCGTTCTGAAGGAGGTATGGGCCTCCTCGAAACAGATTACATGTATAGATCTGCAGTTGTAGGACTACATACACATCTGCTAACCTCACAAGATCCATAAGTACGTTTTACTTACTTAGATCCAAACATAGTAAAAGTGTTAAAACGAGGAGAATAAGTTTAAGACGACTTCCCTGCAGAAGCATATTGGTGTCAAGCAGGAATGAAAATCAAACCAGCAGTAGATAAAAAAATTAGGCACAGGAAAATACCTTTCTTGGGCGAAGTAAGCTGTGGTACCTTGCTGGCTAGGCTTACGTAGGCCCTTGGGCCGATAGCCTAGTACCTACCTATGAACTGAATGTGCCAAAAAACAAAAGAAAGAATATAAGGCGAAGGATCAGATGAGAAGGCAAGAAATGTTGAAAATGCATAAATACAGTTGCAAGTATAGAAAACTCTTGGAAACAACCTCATGTTGATCAGGACCAAATGCAGGAATGGTTAAGGAGAGGTGAAGTTAAACCAAAAGATGAAAGGTTAACATTGGTAGCTCAGGACAGTGGGCTACACACACGTTGGTTTACAAAGTCCATTGAACATGTGGGAGAAACACACTAGTGCAGGTTTTGTGAAACAGAAATGGAAACAGTTGCACAGCTCATTGCTGGTTGAGACATACTAATGGCAGAAGGACTGTATACTGAAAGGCATAATAATGGGGCAAGACTGCTGCATTGGGGATTGTGCAAACATTATACTACTGAAGTAGGAGAAGCACTGGAAACATAACCCAGAAAGCATTACAGAAAATGATGAGGTTTATATCGCATAGGATCACCCATTACTAATAGTTCAAAAAATAGATGCAAGAAAACCAGACATAGAAAACCATGAAAAGACAACAAAAGTAGGATTGGTCACTGAAATCACTACACTCAATGACTACAGTGTCTTACAAAGAGAAAGACACAAAGTCATAAAACATCAGGATTTACAGGGAGAAATTAGGGCAATGTGAAATAAGGATACCCAGACAGTTTCAACAGTAGCAGGAGCAATGGGTCTCAGAAAAAAGAATTTACAGTCTTATTTAGATATGCTATTGATACATGTAACTCCATATGAATTGCAGGAGGAGTCAATTCTGGGCACATGGTTGGTGCTGAGAAGAGCATTTCTAGCTAGCATCAAAGACTGAAACAATTCAATCCCATCAAGGTATTAGAAACCCCAAAAAACTTGGAGAAATTAAGCAAAGAAATATCAACCTGGGACAGCAATGTGATATAAATGAAACTGAACAAGAAAGAGTGCATAAATATGTGGGAACAGATAAAGAGTCGGCAATAAAACATAAAAAATGAGAACAAAGCTAAGTAAGTAAAACTTTAGAAGACTAAAGCTAATATTGAAAACTGCTTTGATAAGCTGCTCTGGTGGCATAGAGGGATAAAGACCTAACTACACTCCAGTCAACCTGGATTTGATTAGTTTCTCAGATGACTGACAACACAGCAAGGAGGATGGGTGTTCCCAACCTATGGGAAGGTGATACATGCAGAGGCACACGGAATGATATGAGCCTCCTTGCAGAGGCTGGGAAGCCAATTACAATGTGCTTTAGCCAAGGTGTGGGTCAGTATGCAGACGCCAGCTCCATGTGAAAATATAGAATGGTTTGGTGCAGTCTGACTATAGCATAATCCCTGGAGGTTGTGAGGACAGATGTCAGGCAGTAACTAGGTCGTAAGATAGAACACCCCCCACCCACTTGACAGGTGGACAGCATGAATCCCCACCCAACCAGAAGCCCTTAGATTTCTTGCTGGCCCCGGCAGAACAATCAGTTAAATTCTCAAAATGACATAACGGGAGAAAAAATTAGATCAATAAAACAAATAAATAAATAATAATGATAACTGCTTTGACATCTAGGAGTAAAGTTCAAACTTTAAGTCAGCTTGGTCCTCCTTTTCTAACTTATAGCTTTGTTGTAATGGGCTGGCCCAAAAAAAGCATCAGTTGGACAAGAAAACAAGAAAAATCTTTCAGACTCATTTAATAATAAATAAAAAAGAATGTATGGCAAGAGACCGATGAACATGATGGTAACTGAGGCAGTGAGATAATGAAGGCATGTTTTAAGCTATGAGGGACTACACCCACTACTGAGACAGAGACAGGGAGGGATTTCCAAGCTACAGCTTTGTTGTGATGGGCTGGCCCATAAAAGGAACAGTTGGACAAGAAAAATGCTTCACGCTTATCAAATGATACATAAAAAAGAATGCAAAGCAAGAGACCGATGACATGATGATAATTGAGACAATGAGATAATGAAGGCATGTTTGAAGCTTTGATGGCCTAAACCACTACCGAGAGAGAGAGGGACAGACAGACTGTAAATAAAAGTGAGAAGCTGACCATATCTGACTACCTAGTCCTAGCAGGTCAGGGTGTAGTGTGAAAGTTGTGTATGAAATTGCAGAGCAACTTGTCTAATAGTTCAGAGATATCCTGTTTGGCGAGCCCTTTATGTAGAAAGGGGGAATACTTAAAGTATCTGTGCAGTGGGGTACAGGATGGAATTTGGGGCAGATTAGGAAATAGAGGCTGGGTTACTTGGGGAGGAGAGGCAACCAATTTACCAATGTTGTTGAAGATCTCTTTGGTAAGAAGTTTACCAGCTGCCTGATTTGGGAATAATTTGCAGCAGCGGTTTACTACTTGCCAAAATGTTTTGGTTGTCCCACTTTGGATGCTAGAAGTTTCTTATTTGTGTGTCTTTGCTGTGTTAATATATATTCTCTGTCCTTCTTTCTGAATTTCTAGAATATGATATAGCTGATCATACAGTTACGTAACATATAATCAGCCATAACAAAATCAGTGTCATTAGATCAGTAACACGTAATGTTATATAAACCTCAAAAATGACATCAACTAAGGAAGCACTGTTTTTAATATGTCTTATATATACTGAATGACAGTAGACATTCTTCCCCCATTCACTTTTTAAAATGTTAGCAATAACAAAGTAAAGAACATATTCAGAGATAAATTCTGAATTTAAAAGAAAAAATATATGCTCAAGTGCATGAAAAGATGTTCATACAATGGTATATTTCATAATGAGCTTAGCTGCAAAAAATTTTTATGTACTATAACTTGTGATTGTCTTTGTTGTCTGTACATCGCATCTGCATATGATTTCCAAAATATTTCCAAAATATTAGAGGTATAATGGCCTGAGTCATGCCTGAAAAGGGTCCTCAAACCAGTGCATCTACCCAGTTAGCAAACGTAAAATAAAATAAAAGTAAAACGACTGAAAGAACAAAATGGCAGTTGGGCAGTTCAATAGGTTTATGCGCTTTTGTCCATTTAATTTACAGAACTTCTTCAAAAAAAGTAAACTTTAGCGTACTCAACTTGTATCAAGCATGCTACTGAGTAGGCCATCTTGTCTTTATTTGCTACTCAACTTTCAGAGAGTACAGTTGTGTAACTTAACATGCCAAATAGCATATGCTTGAAGTGATCACTGCTGCAGCAGCCAAAGCTACATGGGTTACATCCTGTCCAGGATATGACAACCGTCCACCTTCCAAAGTTTAAGGGCACCTTCCACCTCCTCCAAATGCTATACTATATTCAATATTAGATCACTGCTGTAGTAGCCTAAGCTATATGGGTAGAATGCAGGAGCTTAGAAAGAAAGTAATGAGGAATAAGGATCAGAGTTGAGGAGCCTCTGAGGAATGGTCCTAGCAAAGTCTGCTCTGGACCTAGAGACAGAGCGCTTAATTTGTTGCGCTTAGTGAACGTTTGCAGAGATAAAGTTGTTGCCTCTAGTATAGTTATTGAGTCCACTTCTTTAAAAATACAAAACACAGGATTAGTGAAAGCCCTGGTACAGTGGGACTTGACCATGCCTGGAAGTGTCTTTTTTATGGCAACATTAACAAAAAAACAATGGCATGAGACAACAATTTAGAAATTGTTTTTTTTTTTATACTGACTTATCTTCATAAGATATAAACTGTTGATCAAAATTCCTGAAGGGTTTTTGTCCTGTCAACTTAGTACCTGAGCTATTCATGGACATCTAGAGTCTGTAAAATTCTTTCTCCCCAACTTTCTGGTCCTGGACAGAAAACAGAGAGATGCACAGCCTAGCTCAAAGTAAACTCTTTAGTAAACCACTTTAGGCATAAATTAATGTTTCTTAAAGTTGCCCTACCCTTGTGAAAGATTAGATAAGGCAGAATCATCATAAGAACTATTCTTGCTGATGTCAAGAGCAAAAAGTAACTTTTCCAGGATAAGAACTTCAAATCACACTCATGAGTAGGTTCAAAAGAAAAAAAAATTAAAATTCTCCAGTATAAAATTAAGATAGATCCAAAGCAGGAGCCATCTGTCTTCTACATGGGCTGACATGTAAAACCCCTTTCAAGAACTGCTTCACTTGAGCAAGGGAAGAAAGGGAAGATACATGGCCAGTCAAGTAGAAATGGCCAAGAAATGAATGTTGATAATGAGTAAGAAAGGTCAGAGGATAAGAACTTACAGAGGCATCTGGGCCTGAAGAGAGTCCTGACTCTTACTTTGGCACCAACTAGAAAATCTTTTCCACTTGGAAAAATATGATTTTCTAGTAACAGCTCCTTAGCCTCTTTTAATACCAGCTGCACCTCCTCAAAAATAGGTGCCTAAAAGGTATTAAAATTCTGTAATTCAAGCAGTGAGATGAATAAATTGAAGGATGAATTGAATCAAACTATCCCTATCCTGTGTGAGTTAAGTCCATCCTGTGAGGAAGCTACTGGTAGTTGCCCTTGGCCATTTTCTGGGAGAACCACTGCTGTCTGGGCTAAAACGGGGTCACCACATTTATGCTGGAAGAGTCCTACTGAACCTTTAGAAGAACTCTGTTTAGCACAGGAAAGGGTGGAAAACCATATACAAAAACATTCCCATCCATGGAAATGAAAAGACAACTGTCTTCCAGGCCATTGTGCAGAGCGTTCTGAAGCAGAATTTCTTTAGCTGTCTGCTGTGAATGGATGCAAGCAAATCTATTTGAGGAGTTCCTCGCAGGTGGATCCATTTCTGGAAGACCCCCTAGGTTCAACTTCCATTCGTGACAGTCTGTACTCATCCTGTTCAACTTGTCTGCAAAGATATTCTGCTTTGATGGAATGTACATTGCCTGTAGGGATAGATTGTGCAGAGTTGCTAGTTCTTGGGGTACCATGGCTAGTCTGAAAAGGGTGAAAGATCTGGTTCCTCTGTCTGTCTATGTATCACATCACTGTAGCGTTGCCCATGATTACTGCTAGGGGTCTGGAACCCAAAGATGACTTAAAATTTAAGAGTATTTGTTAGGGCCATTACTTCTCTGATATTTATGTGTTCCAGTCTGTCCTGTTTCACAGACCATGAATTTTACCCCCCCCCCCCCAGAAAACAGATCTCCAAACAAAGTCTGAGGCACCTGTGTTTACACACTGAGTAGCAGCTAGAAGGGAAAAGGGGAGACCTGGGCTGAGAGGGAATGGGTCCACCCATCAAAATAACTTCCAATTTTCATATTTCAGTACTGGAATTTGAAATGATAGGGGGTGCAGATAATGGATTCAAATTGATCTGCAGACCCAATTGAATTTTCCTCATCTGAAGTCTGGCCAAAGGAATTATGAGAACTGTAGGGTTCATGAAACAGAATCCTGAGATATTCCCTGGCAGATGTCAGAGACTGGTTGAATATCAAATATTGTTTGTTGTATAATTCTTTTTCCTGAAGAAAAAAAGTAATCATAAGGGATATATCCAGGAGACATTCCAGAAACACTATCCTGTGAGAAGGAATGAGAGACTTCTGCATATTTTCCTGAAAGCCCACATGGAGAAAAAAATTATTCACCCAGTCTAGAGATTAACAACTTTGCAAAAGTATTTGCAAAAATAAGGCAGCTGTCTAAATGTGTGAAAATGTGAATGCCCTGCAGCCTGCAATAGGCTATAACAGGAGCCAGGCATTTTGTAGACATTCAATGCGGCAAACAAGCCAAAAGGTAAAGCACAAAATTAAAGGTGTGAACCAGACACAGAAAAGTGTAAAAAAGCATCTGAAATCTGATATAATCAAGTCTGCTTTCTTAGACTGCCCTTGGCTCTGGGAGGATCTTCCCATCTTTTTTGAACTAACCTGCCACTGCTTTCTGAAATACTGTTAACCCGTGCCTTGCTGAGATTGTTTATTTTGTGTTCCATACAAGAAATATGAATTGGAAGGAAAGATTCTCTTGTATTTTGGCATGGGGGATTAAAAAATATGGGTAATCCTGTGAATTAACTTTCTCCCTTTATTAAATCTTTCAAGTGCATCAGCAATGGAAGGACCAAATAATATCTCTTTATCCAGGAGAGTATTCTAGATCTTAGTATTGGTATCATGTAGTAAATTTTGGGAACAGAGCAAATCTTCTCATCACTGACCCAGTAGCAGCTGTTCTGGATACAGCATCAGCAGTAATATAAGAACATTTTAGAGTGTTTAGTTACCCGAGACACAGGATATTAAATCATTTAGAGATACCTTAGTCTCTGAAGACGGGAGGTCAGCAAATTAACTCTCACATATTATTAAAAGAAAACTTGGACACGAGAGCCTGTCAATTCACTATTCTGAAGGCTAAGGTGTTCTTCCCAAACCTATGAAATGTCTTCTCTTCTTTGTCAGAAGGGATGGGGCTAGCTGCCAAAAGATTTTGGCAGAAGATGGATATTTGACAAACAAATCATTGCAGAGTCTGATCCTGGGTTTGAAATGAGAAAATTGTGGGTCTGAGGAACTTTATATAATTTATCAGACTTCCTGGGAGCAAAGTTGCCTATCACGCAAACTGCTGGCTGACATGAAAGTATCCTCTAGTGCTGACAGGTTAGGAGGATTAGACACAGGATGAGGAAAATCTACCTGTAATAAGTCGTAATATCTTTTCTGGGATTCAGGAATTTCTGTTTGTTCTCACTGAAACAACTCCCTCATCCTGGTAACAGTATTAGAAAAAGATAACTCTTCAGAAGGGGAATATGAAGTAAAACTTTCCTCAAAATCTGATTCTCCCTCCTGTAGTGTATGAACTTGAGAAACATAATCTAAATCCAAGTGAAACCAGTCTCCCTGTAGGGGAAGGTCCTGAAAAGCTTAACACTCACAACTCATCAAAAAAGGAAGCTCAAAGCATGGTTATTTATTGGCTAGAGGGCATATGAGTCAGTTTTCAAGCTTTTTTTCCTCTGTGCAAAGATTTCCACCATGCCATAGATAGTAAAATTTACCTATAAAATTAGGATTAGAGTCTAAACTTACTAAACGTTGCAGCATTGTGCAGAAATAAGCTTAAAGCAGCTAGCTTGTGCACTGAACAGAAATACCAGATTCTAGCACTATATAACATCTTGCCCTTAACCCCAGAAACTACCCTAAGAGACCCTTGTTAAAACCATATCCTTAATCCTAAACAGCCAACCCTATTACAGGACCAGACACAACATGAATATGCAATTTATAAATGCATCTGTGGCTAGCTTAGTAGATTTGGGAATCCTAAGGCAATGTAGCAATTGCTTCATGTTCTCAGACAACCAGTTAATCACTAAAGAAAATAACATGGTATGTGAGAGATGCAAATATACACCTTTCTTCCAGGTAAAAATCTCTCATACAAATGAAGTTGTCAGAATACCCACACTACATCCCTCAGACATATCGTTAACCCCACACACATAGATTGCCTTTGCCAAGGTGCTTAAAAGAAACCTTCCAAAATCTCAAAGACCTCCAAAGCCACCTAATGGCAGCACTGCTCCTCAGCAATCACCAAAGCACACACCCCAAAATCAACACCAAGCATTTCACATAAGCCTACACCTAATGATCCCCCAACTGCAAATCCCATAAGGCAAGCATACACTTTACTAATAACTCTTGCCACTGGGGATTCCATTGTGTGACTCACAGATGCCCCACTCACCAAATTGAAAAAGGAGAAGATAATTATAGTTATGTACTTACCATAACTTGGTATCTGTGTTATCTGTAGTCAGCATTCATCACATTAGGGTCTTGGATCTGATTTCGTATCCGAGCTGGCATACTCAGACAGCAGCTTAGCTCATGCTCCTCTGCTCCCATGATGTTCTGCTGCCCTCTAATCCCTCAGATCGAGTTGGCATAATGATAGAAGACAGACCAAAACAATTACCACCAACACAGATCCACCAACATCCTGTTAATCTCTCAGGAGGGGGGCTGGAAGGTGAGACCATGATGAATGGTGACTACAGATAACAAAGATACCAAGTTATGGTAAGTACATAACTACAAATCTGATGTTATCTCAGTCACCATTCCTCACGTTAATGTCAGGGTCCCCAGCTACCTGAATCCTGGGAGGCCTCAAGAAAGGATATGTTGAAGAACCATGGAGCCAAAGGAAGCCCTTCCTCTAGAGATCAAATCCAACTTACAGTGGGAGATGAATGTGTGAGGTGAAGACTACGTTGCTGCTGCACAAATATCATCTAATGACTGGCGATCTGCAAAGGCAGCTGAAGTATACACCACCCTGGTGGAATGAGCCTTTACTGGTACAGATAAAGGAACACCTTTTGAAGAGTAAATGACAGAAATGCATTGCGAAATCCAGAGAGACTGCAACTTTTTATATTCCCCTGCCCTTTCTGTTCACAGAAAAGGCTACAAACAGCAGGTCTGAACGTCGAAATTCCTTGGTCTTATGAAAACAGAAATGTAGTTGGCGGTGGCCATCCAAGGTATGCAGAATATATGCCCCTTTATTGGCATAATTAGGGAAGAATACTGGAAGTTGAATATATTGATTGAGATTAACTTCTGAAGCTACCTGGGACATAAAAGATGGATTAGGTTTCAGAGATACCCTGTCCTTATGGAAAATTAAGTAAAGCAGCTTAATTGTAAGAGCTTGCAGCTCAGAGACTCTCTTCGCTGAAGTTACTGCCACTAAAAGGGCGGCAGGTTTGAAGGGGGGTTTTATTAACGCCTGTAGTACCAAAGCAATATCCCATGGTGGAGATGGACCCTTAACAGGGGCCGTAACAGAAACACACCTTTCAAAAAGGCTTTGCAGAGTCGAGAAGAAAAGGTAGATTCATTGTTCGTTCAGATGAAAATTTGAAATCGCAGCTAATTGAAACTTGATCGTGGAAAAAATGCCCCCTTCCTTAAACAGAAAGGTCAGAAAGAGAAGAATCTCAGGAACAGAAGCTGAAAAGGGGGCCAGATTCCTGTTCTTTGCCCAGATACACAATCTCTTCCATTTGCTGTTATACACTTTCCTAGTGGAAAATCTCTGTGAAGCAAGGATAATATCCTTCACGGGTCAGGCTAGACTGGACTTAGCCAAGATCACTGGAAATGGACATACCATGCTGTCTGATGAAGGGTCTGAAGATTTGGGAGTGGAGATAAAGACGGATGTGATATTAGATCCGGAGATGGATCGAGCACCCATAGTGGGTCCCTCAAGTGAGGCTGTAAAAGGGGGAACCACACCTACTGAGGCCGCAAGAGGGTGATGAGGATCAATTGTGTCTTGAGGCGTCTGGCTTTCTGAAGTACTCTGGGAATTAAAGGCAAAGGTGGGAAGAAATAAAGGAGACCTGGAGGCCAATCGGGTGAGAGTGCATCCCTGGGGGGATCAATGCAAAGAAATTGCTGCATTTGTGGTCGACAGGAGATGCAAGCAGATCCCAGCTCAGATATCCCCACTGAAGGAAAATCTGTTGAGTCACCGCTGGATTCAGGGACCACTTATGACCACTCAGAATAGCCTTGCTCAATTTGTCTGCCAAAATGTTGGATGCCCCAGGAATGTGTTTTGCAATGAGAAAGCGCCCCATGGGCATCGCCCACTCCCATACCCTCATGGCCTCGCGACAAATCTGATAAGAACGTGTGCCCCCTTGCTTGTTTATACACCAAACAGGGATGTTGTCCAATAGAACTGCAATAGCTCACTGAGGGAGGCAATCCTGGAAGGCCTGCAATGATAAAAGGACTGCCCTCATCTCCAGAACGCTGATGTGCAGCTTGGTCTCTAATGGGGACCACATCCCTTGGAATGTATTTCCCCAGAAATGCCCCTCTCCCCTCACCCTAGGAGGGAAGCATCCATGGTGACAGTGGCCATGGGAATTAGGGGAGAGAAGGACCTGCCCACTAAGAGGTCCATGGAGAGAATCCACCACAAGAGATGTTTCCGATAAATTTGGGGTGAGGCGAATGGTGAACGATAGGGGATGATGAAACGCTGACTACTGAACTGAAAAGGTCCACTGTACCTTGCCATCGGAACCAAATAAATGGCAGCTGCCATGGATCCTAGAGCCCTTAGGGCAAGTTTGCTCCAGCAGAACCTGAACATGGGAGCGTATCAAAGTTACATGGTGAAAAGGAAGAGCCACAATCTGCAAGGTGGTATCCAACAGTGTGCCTTTGAACTCCAGATGTTGCACTGGAATCAAACAGGACTTGGCTAGGTTTACCATAATTCCCAACTGATGGAACAGGGAGAGCAGGAAATGTATGTTGTTCAATAGTTGATGCTTTGTGGGGGCTGTTAGGAGCCAATCATCTAAAAAGGGAAACACCTGGAGTCCCTGCAGCCGGAGGTGAAATACCACCACTGCCATGCATTTGGTGAACACCCAGGTGGTTGAGGTGAGACCAATGGGCAAGGCCTTGAACTGAAAGTGATAGGCTCCCAAGCGAAAGTGGAGAAATCTCCTGGACCGTCGGTCGATCATTATATGGTAGTATGCATCCTGGAGATCCACTGAGCACATCCAGTCGTTGCTGTGCAAAAGGGACACAATCGACTGCACAGTGACCATCCAAAACTTCGACTTCTGTACAAACAGGTTTAGAAGACTGAGGTCCAGAATAGGACACAGGTCCCCTGTTCTCTTTGGAACTAAAAAGAAGTGGGAATAAATTCTGGATCCTCTCTGTCCTGTGGGGACATCTTGGATGGCTCTTTTTTGAAGAAGGTTCACGACCTCCTGTTGGGCCAACTCTTTCTGACTGGGTGGCACGTCCGGAGGAGTTCTGATTTTGGGGGGATTCTCCAAAAAGGGAATGCAACAGCTCCTGGATTTAATGGTTAGCACCCATTGATCGTTTGTGATATTTGCCCTGGCTAGAGGGTACATAGACAACTGACCCCCGACTGCCTCTAGGGAAGGACAGTCGGGCAACACCTCAAGAGATGCTGAAAAGGATTCTCAGAGAAGGACTCCCTGGAACCTTGATTCTGCAGGCCTCCTCTGCCTCTGGGGCGACATCTGCCATTGAAACCTCTCCCCCCGTCCCCCAGAAGAGGAATTGTCTTGAACATCCTGGAAGGAAGATTGCACCTTAAGAAACCACATTTTCTTACTCCCTTTCTGGGTCTTAGAAAAGGACATTTGAGGGGTAGAAAATCTAATCCCAATGGCCAAGAATGTCTTTCCTTCCTGTTCACTGTGGGTCATCGTCTCTTTTACGCTGGGAACAAAGAAAGTGGAACCATCAAAGGGGGCATTAATAAACAACGTCTTGAAGGCCTCTGCGAACCCACTTAGGCGCAGCCAGGCATGACGCTTAATGGCAATGGCTGAACCCGCTGCCCGTGAGGAAACTTCCACTGCATTGGAAATTAGCCTCATGGACAAATTAGCTATCAAATGAAGGGTGGCCAGTTTGGGAGAAACAACCTTAAATTCCTCCTCATACATGGAGCCTGTGAGAGAAGTAGACAGCTCCTTAATCAAGATCATCTGGAGATGGGTGAAATGGGTAAGATAATTTAAAACTCACAGGCTAAAGGAAGCAGAAGTGAACACCCACTTTCCAAATCTGTCCAGAGCTCTCGATTTGCGATTGGGAGGGTGGACAGAAGAACTCTGCTCCACCAACTCCTTCTTGGTGGCAGCGCCCACCACAATAGCATCAACTGGGACCGACTTGGACCAGAAGGTTTTATCTGCTGGGGGGCTGAGGAACTTAGCCGTTATCTTAGGCACTGGCTCCACAGTATCTGGCTCCTTCCAAGCCCTGCTGGCCACAAGGTTGATAACAGGGTCAGTGGGGGACACACACCCAAGAGGTAGATGGGCCCATTCCAAAAGCCTCCAGAAATACTGTTTCCTCTCAGGATGGGGACAGGGCAGACCAGCCACCTTTGGCCTTGAGGATCTTGAGTAGGTCTCTGAAGGAGACGTCCTCGGGCAGAGATCTTGGGGATCCGTTCCACTCATCGGCATCTGTATCTTCTGTTATAGACTCCATGGAAGAGTCAAGATGTCTCCTCTTACATGTCTTCTTCCTTGGAACTTCCTCTGCTGGAGGCTGTGGGGAAGACTCAGAAGAGGAGGGGCCCCCTATGGGGGAGGCTCCCCCCGGAGGCTAGAATGAACAGGCTGACTGGAAGCAGGATGAGTAGGTCCACTCAAATACTGGGGCTAGGTAGGATGACTGTGGGTGGGGGAGACAGCTCTAATAGCAGAGAAGGATCTTTTCACCACCTAGAAAGAGGAGGGGCTAGATGAGGTCCTGTCCCCCTCTCCTGCCAATAACACTACAGCTGAAGAGAGGCTAGATCCTCCTGGACCCTTCTACTCTACTGGACAGCACCGGCCTAGAGCTGTCAACAGCAGAAGTGCCTAGGGGCAGAGACCTATCCGACAAACCTGGACCCAAATCTACCCCCACGGATCCTGGAGCCCCAGCTCAAGCTGAAGGGTGTCCTGGGGGTGTAGGAACAGAACCGATCACAGATCCCAATGGGGTTGGAACCAAAGTGGGGCTCGAAACTCCCATCGCCTCCGTACCGCGCACCAGTCCCTGGAAATCCAATCCGAAGGTTGGATGAGGAGAAGTTATGTGGGGAGTGGGAGACTGGTTCTCCAATCTGTGGGCTGGGGAAGCCAGAAGCCCCAACTCCATTTGAGCTTTCAAGAAGGACTGCATCATCCTGTCCATATCCATGGGAAAAATGCTCCTGGATGATCAGGAGGAGATGGAGGATCTGGCTGGGGAGCAGTGTCTGGACCCAGGGGATCTCCTCTTGTGCTCCCTCGAGTGAGGCTTGCATGAAGGGGAAAAAAATCTGTTCTGCTCCCAAGGGATCCAAGGGAAACTCCTCCACCACAATGGGCTCCGAGATGGTCCTTGGATCAGACCTGCTCAGAACCGAGAGTAAAGGAGGATCCAACGTTACTGTTCCCAAATCCCTCGGATCCAAGATGGTCGAATCCGTGGCCACCGCACCCATCCTTGGATTCGAAGGTCTCGAATCCAGAGCCTTGGATCTGGGAGTGGAAACCGAAAGTGTTGGATCCAAAGACCTGGAATCTGAATCCTTGGATCCAGGAGTGGACTCCCTAGAGACTTTGGGACTCAAGGCTCTCGGATCCAACACGGCCTGTGCTGGAGTAGGATCCGAAGACTTGGGATCTGACAGCCTGAGTCATTTGGAAGGGGCCTCCTCACCCAGAGGAACCTTTTTCTTCACCCATGAACGGCCTTGCCTTGGTTGGGGTATCAGTGACCAAGGGGACTCCTTTAACTAGGCCTTTAATAAGCAACTTGTTTCAGCGGTCGACCAGGGCTCTAGGGTTGAAGGCTGCACAAATACTGCACTCGAACTCCAGATGGTCGCCGCCGAGACAATAGAGACACTCCTCGTGTGAGTCAGAAATGGGCATTTTCCGAATACACAAGGAGCATCTCTTAAAATCCAAGGGTTTGTGCGACATGTTACAAAACCCAACAGCACAAACGGAAGTCCAAATCAAGTGCCAAACACGTTCAGGAGTCCAATCACCAAACAATCAGTCCGAAACTACTACTAGTCTTAAATAAGAACCACAACAATAATAATAACTATTTACCTAAGAAATTTAGTTAACAGAAGCTACAGTACCCAAAAAGGGCACCAAATGGCCTACGCCAAAAAACGGGAGGGGGAAGGGAAGAGAAATAATGGCAAAAACAGCTGAACAACTAACTACCCAAAGGAAGAAACTGGACGAAAAGAAAAAATCTCCAAAACAAAGACACCTACTTACTAACCACGAGAAGCTGAGCAATCTGCGTCTGTCTAAATCCAGCAGCAAACAAGATCTGAGGGATTGGAGGGCAGCAGAGCATCATGGGAGGGGAGGAGCTTGAGCTAAGCTGTTGTCTGAGTATGCCAGCTCACATCCGATATCAGATCCTAAACCCTAACGTGAGGAATGGTGACTAAGATAACATCAGATTGGTTAGTTGCCTATCTGAAGCCAGGATCTGCAACATCATGCACACACTCAAGTTACTTCATCTCAGGTACCAATATGATTTTACTGTACTCCACATGGGTGCAAATGACTTGAGACATACCTCACTGGACTATATGGAAAGAAACACAACAGATCTCTCGGAATATGTTTCACAGACAGGTACACGCCTTGCACTGAGCAGCATTCTACCTTCACCAAGGATGATTCCACAGTATGGACATAAAATTAATGAATTTAATAACTGGCCTAGTTTCTAGTGTCACTCCAGGAGGATGGTCAAAACACCACATTGCTTTGCCAAGGATGGGTTGCACCTGCCACTCCCCACCAGGCTTTTGCATATTGGCTAAGACTTTCGATCCTTTATAGCCCTTTTATAGGCTATAGCAAAAAGACAAAACTACCAACATAGTGGAAAAGTTTACAAGCAGCCTTAAGGTGTTACTGTTCAATGCTTGGCGCCTAAACAAAAAAACTCAACACTCTTCAAGCCCTCCTCACTCTGAAGAATGTAGACATCTGTGCCGTGACAGACACTTGGTTTAAAGCTGCAGAAAGTACTCTGCAAGTGCATGGCTACAGTGCCTTCCACACATTTAGACCAACAGCAGCACAGCCTGGGGCCAAAAATGGAGATATTGTGATCTATGTTAACAACAAACATACTGCCAGGCTGGTTAAACAAGCTGACACCATGGAGCTCATCCATGTGCAAAAAACCATAGAAAAGGTCCCTCACCATATCATCGCTAGCTACAGGTCACCATCTATGCCCCCTAGAATCTCATGACTCTTACTTAAACCTACTAAAGGCATCTGTCATCTAACTAAACATCCTAACTATGGGTAACTTCAACTACTCTTCTACAAATTGGGAAATGTACACTCCCTCAATCTCACAGGTACAATACCTCCAGGTCTTTATTAACACAAACTCCCTAAAACAGATAGCGCACACTCCAACCAGAGAACAGGATCAAACATACAGGATCTGGTACGCAACAACATGGGAGAGCTTGCACCCGCCCACCCCCACCCCCCTCCACTAGTGACAGGAACTATTCATAAGCAAATTACAAAATATTAAGTGACAGTTTGTCAAACTTCAATACTCTTCCCCCCAACCCAGACACCATGGCTACTAATGCAGAATTATTCACACAGTCACTAAACAAACATGAATGGCTGAAGAGACGCTGCTGTACCTACCAGAAATAAACCCAAAATAACCACTAAAATCAAACCCCAGTATGGAATTATCACCTAAACAAGTTATACAATAAAATTAGAAAACTTACGACCAAAATCAGGAAAAGCAACTCTCTTAAAGACAAGTGCTCTGTTATACAACTAAACAAGAAACAAAGAGGTCTAATTAAGTTCAACAAGGCCAACTCTGAGATCTGGAAAGCCTCACAGGCTAAGGATAATCAGGAGGCCTTCTTCAGCTACATCCAGAACCTTAGAGGTAACACATGACAGTATGCTCTGGTGGTGAACAATACCACCTACACCAATCAGGGTGGCATAGCAAATCTACTAGCTAATAAATTTAGCTCAAACTTCACCTCTCACTCTCCCCAAGCTCCACCAGGTGAAATCTCCTCCAACATATTTCCCCCAGCTATCAGCAGGGACCAGGTGCTGGCAATGCTTGCTAAAGCCAAGAACACCACCTCCATGGGTCCTGACAACATCCCCGACTGCCTCCTGAACAGTCTAAAACATGACCTATCAGGATCACTTGAAGCACTTTTCAACTACAGCTTTGAAACAAGCTATGTTCCAAGTGAATGGAGGACTGCAGCAGTCATTCATCTCCACAAGGGTGGAGCATAAACTGACCCAGAGAACTACAGACCTATCAGTCTAACAAGCCTAATATGCAAAGCCATGGAACAAATTATCATGGAAATGATAAACAAGGACAATGGAAAACCTACAGGCACTGGACCCATCCCAATATGGCTTTGTTAAGGGAAGGTCAGGCCTACTTAACCTGGCAGACTTCTTTGAGAGGGTCACCAAGGCAATGGTCAAGGGGAAAACTCTAGATCAAAACCTCAATCTGACTCAAATACTTTATCTAGCATGGTCTTATGGTTTTACTGCATTCAACGTAACTCTCTTCTCACAATACTTAGGTATCATGTCTATCTTCATTAGTATATCTGCAACTAAACACCCCATAACAATATTAGACTCTCATATCAACAACTTACTTCATTTGATCACATCTACCATACTGACTCTCACTTATATAAATATTTGACTCTATGTACCCAGTTTATCTGCATTTTTGTAAATATAAACCAAGAAGAAACTTTGCAGTGTGGAGGGTGTGATGTTCACTTCCTAAATTATGTTATGCACTTAGTTCACGTAATAAAAATTGAACTGTAAAATATAACTATAAAATATGTGCTCCAAAATAATCAAATAGAAAATAGTAGGTAGGTAAAAATGGAATCTATTTGATTCTATCTGACTATTTATTTTGGAGCATGTATTTTATAGTTATAACTATATTTATAGTTATAGTTATATTTTACTGCTCGATTTTTATTACGTGAACATCACACCCTCCACAATGCAAAGCTTCTTGTTAGTTTGTTTTGGACCCAGTGCAGGTTGCACATTGGGTTTTTCTGAGACTTCTAGGGATACCACAGATTTCACTTTTTATATTTTGGTAAATATCTGACTCTATGCAGTGTTTCAAATGTAATTTTGTATTTACCATTACAAATGTTAATTCTCTATGTATTGCAATGTGAAATGTGACCTACACCTGGGGCTTTTCCCACTGGGTTTCTGCTGAAAATGGGTACATAACCAGACACACTATCCCAGGTAAATAAATGTCAAATAAAATAAAATAATAAATGGAAAAAAAAATACAGTGCATACAGTGTACCTTCACCTGGCAAAAGCATTTGAAACAATACTCCACTCAGGCATTGTTGACAAGCTCTCTGAGTTAGGAATAAACCCCTACATAACTTACTGGATTGCCAGATGGCTTACAGACAGGACTCAAGAAGTCAGGATTGGTGAGACCACCTCCACCATGAGACTGTTCACTGGTGAAGTACCTCAAGGCTCTGTACTGGGCCTGCTCCTGTTTGGCATCTACTTCTCAGAGTCAAGGCTAATATTAAAAGCATCTGGATCACCAAGTTCACAGATGACTGTAAAGTGGGAGCTATTCTAGATTACCCCAAGACACAAACGTCTTGCAAGCAGGTTTAATATTGACAAATGACTGGTGACAAATGACTGGTGCCAAAGCCATGGCCTACAACTCAATGCCAAAAATGCATTATAATGTCCTTTGGGAAACTGTTAATGCAAGTTAATTACTCCATCGATAAAATGCCCCTAAGAGTTAACTCAGTAGTAATAGATCTGGGAATATATGTAGACAGCAATCTGGCCTTTGGCCAACATGTAGCTAAGACAGTAAGAAAATCATTCTATGTCACCCATCTTACAAGAAAGTGCATGGCATCCAGTTCCAAGGAAGTTAAAGTACCATTCTACTTGGCCCTTATCAGACATATCAGTGAATAAAGTGCCCCCACAGGCATGTATCTAGCCAAATACAGGCAACAGCTGGAACGCTAACAAAAGTTTCTCACCAGAAGAATTCAGGGGTTGAATACCCTGTCCTACACTGATTACCTAAAGGCTCTGTCTCTGTATTCAGTCTCCTATAGGCTGCTGAGAGGGGATCTTTGCCTAGCTTACAGGGCTTCCTCACAGCCAGCCCTGATGGATCTGTTACACGTATGCAAAACAAACTGCATCAGAAACACAAAATCCAGGGATCTGAACTTCGCGTGTGACATAAACAGAACGTGTTGGAGAGCCAGATATGTGTCCCAAAGGATTACAGCACAGTGGAACAGGCTCCCCATCCATGCAAAACAGAGTTCTTCTCTGACCCTATTCTTATCTGCTTTAATTTTTGAAAATGTCATGTCTGTAATCTTGTAGATCAACAGCATAACTGTATCACCTTTATTGTAACATAAAGTGGTCTGCAAATCTAAGTCAAAAGTCAGGTAAATTTATAAGGTACTGCATGAAAGTACTGCAGCAATTTATGGTTTACAAATAATAATAATAATTTATTTATTTATTTTATTTTACATTTGTTGACTGGGCTAGTCTAACTGGACATATGTCCATTTTCAGTAGAGGCCCGGGGAGATAAGCTCCAAGGCAGAAACAAAAAAACAACAAATAAAAAATAACAACAGTCATATATACAGTGCATATTACAGGTTAACAGAGAATTTTCAGCGAGGGCAAAAATCATAACAGTGCAAAATGCAGGTAAAATACCTCATACAGGTACAGTACATAATAAAAAAGGAAGGCGGGTTATTGTATAGTAATATTAATAAAGAGTTCTCTCAATAATAAGTATCCACAGAGGTTGGAAATAATGTAATCTAGAGAGAGATTGGATATATAGTTAATAAGGAAGGTATAACAGTTATTGAGAAGTATGGGGTAGGCAGAGCCAAGTTTGAAGATATAGATGTCTAGTCAGGTTTAGTACAAGAGCATAACCAGTGTGATCTGAGGAAAAGTTTCAGTGTGTTTTTGAAAAGTGATAAAGAGGCAAGTGAGGAAAAGTCACTGGGGAGAAGATTCCAGGATTTTCCAACAGCATTAGAGAAGAGAGAATCCCCAGCCCTGTTGTTAGGTATAGAGATATATACAAGAAGTTTCTGTGATGAACGTAAGGACTTCAGATTTTTATAGAGGATGATGAGGGTAGATAGGAGTGTTGGAAGGTTTATAAAGAGTCTTATGGGCAATGGTTAGTTTGGGGGAATTGAATCAGGTTTTGTAGTTCTAGCCATCCTAGCTGCTTTATATTAATGCAATGGTGAGTTCTAAATGAGTTGCCTGTAGCAAATCTGGCAATGTTATTGTAGGACATTTCCAACTTGCTGAGGTTATTCTTAGATAGATTAGTAAAAATGGATGAGGCATAGTGGAGTGTAGAGATTAGATGATTGTGAGCTATAGTTGTTTTGGCTGTAGGTGAAAGGAAGGGTTTAATCCTATAGAGAGAGACAAGTTTTTTGTTGACAGTTTTTATAGTATTGTTGATATGGATGTCAAAGTTCAGATTGCTGTAAATGGTGATACCAAGTAGTTTGGTGGTTGAGTCTGGTGATATAATGGTACTATTGGTGGATGTAACAGAGAAATCAAAAGGAGAGGACTTGT
This sequence comes from Protopterus annectens, assembly GCF_019279795.1. Taxonomy (NCBI): domain Eukaryota; kingdom Metazoa; phylum Chordata; order Ceratodontiformes; family Protopteridae; genus Protopterus; species Protopterus annectens. The sequence goes on from NC_056737.1 coordinate 1,607,371,307, forward strand.
GAGTAGGATTGAAGAGGAGGAGTTTAGTTTTTTTGGGGTTCAAGAGAAGGCAATGCTGTGTGAACCATTGTTCAACTGTGTTAAATACCTTCTGGGTAAGAATGTGAAGTTCAGAAGTGGATGTGGCTGAGCATATCAGTGTGGAGTCATCATCATATTGTATGCATGTGGCTTGGGGAATGGCTAGATGAAGGTCATTAATAAATATGAAGAAAAGGAGAGGTCCTAGTATGGACCCTTGAGGGACACCAAGGATAATGGGCAGGTGAGTGGATAGAGTGTTATGCCATAATACAGCCTGTTGTCTTTTATCTACGTAGGACTGGAACCATTTTATGGAAAGTGTATCTAATGACAGGGATTTTAGTATATTTATGAGAATCTGGTGATTTACCATGTCAAATGCTTTTGATAGGTCAATAAATAGTGCAGAGGAAAGATTACTAAGGTTGCGAGTTTTGTTAATGCAATCAGTAAAGGAAAGGAGGGCAGTGGTAGTGCTGTGTGAAGGTCTAAACCATGCTGACAGCTGCAAAGTAAGTTATTTTGGATTAAGTATTCGAGTAATTGCCTATGGGTGCATTTCTCCATGATCTTAGCCAAAGGAGAAAGAAGGGCAATGGGGCGGTAGTTTGACAGTTCAGTGGAGTGTCCACCTTTACGGAGGGGGATAATATGGGAGACTTTCCATAAGGTAGGGATGTGACCTTCACTAATAGTTCTACTGATCAGAATGGAAATGGGGTAGGCAATAGCCTTGGCTGATAACTGTAGATATTCAGCAGGTAGTTGGTCTGCTGAGGGAGAGCATGGTATCAGTTTTTGTATAAGGGTTAGAATATATGTTGTTGGGACAGGTTGGAAATGAAAAGGAGGGAGTGGGGTTGAGTTATAGGAAGGTAAAGTGAAGGTATTAGGTGACAGCTGACTAGCTAGTGTTTGGATTGCATCAGTAAAATAGGTATTAGCTGTATGCATGGGATTTTCCTGGTCTGTATTTTGAGGGTTTGGTGTAGCGGATTGACTTGGATGGAGTAATTGGTTAATGCTTGCCCAGAATTTTTGTGGGTTGTTGTGGTTAGTTTGTTGAAATTGTAGGTAGTAGTTTCTTTTATAAGAGAGTGTAGCTTTCTTAGTGTCATTTCTTAACTGTCTAAAGGTTTGTTGGTCTACAGGGTTTTTAGTCATTCTCCATTTGGCCCAATATTTATTTCTGAGATGGATTTTGTGTTTGGTTTCTTTTGAAAGCCATGGGGCAGAACTGGTTTTATTTCTAATCAATCTGGTTGGAGCATGGTGGTTAAGAATAGCTAGGAAGTTAGAATTCAAGTATTTAATGGCTTCTTCTAAAGGGAGGTGTCTTAAGGGAGACCAATTGCATGCTCTTAGTTCCCTTTGGAAGAGATCAGGGTTAAAGTTCTTTTTGGATCTGATATTTCTGGTAGAGGTTGGAATGGGAGCACTAGCTTTATGCCTGATGATGTAGGTAAGTGAGTGGTCACTTACATCATCAGGGAGGGTTCCAGAATCATAAATGTGAGGATGATTGTTTATGAGAATCCAGTCTAATATGTTTGTTTTCTTGTTAGCTTTATTTATCCTGGTGGGGGAGGTAATGGTTTGTGAAAAAAACATATAGGTTAATGTGGATGGTAGGGAGGCTGCTACTATAGCAGTTCCAATCTATGTTTATATCACCTAGGATTATGGTTTCTTGGGGCAGTTGTTGGGATAGCCAGCAAAGGATATTTTCCATGGTGGCAATGTTATTACCAGGAGGTAGACACATACAGATAATATAGATAGATTTGGCATTGTTAAGTTGAAGTTTGGAGATGAGAATTTCTGCACTGGAATCTAGAGGTAATTTACAGTTGTATGTGGTTAATTGTAAGCCATATTTAAATAGAATAGCAACCCCACTGCCCTTCTTGGCTACCCGGTCAAGTCTCAGGATATTATATCCAGGTGGGATGATTTCATTGTCTTTCGTTACAGATTTTAGCCATGTTTCTGTTAAGCAGAGAATGTCAAAGGAGTAGACTTCTAATAGAGCTTGGAGTTGAGTTACTTTGTTGTTAATGCTATGTATATTAAGATGACCAACTAGGAGGAAGTTAAATGATTAAGTAAGGGAATAAATAGTTGACTGATTATGGTTATGGAGAGTGATAGGAATTGTTGTTGGGCCTGGGTTAGGGTGAATGTCACCATCCTTTAATGACAGGAGTAGTCCTAGATAGCTTGGGTTAGGGAATCTGCTGTATAGAAGTAGAGCTTTCCTGAGATTTAGAGTGTTATATTTAATGTGTAGTATTCTATGATACTTTGTAAGTAGGAAGCTGGGTGAAGATGTTATATTTGCATGGTTATAAAGGACTGGTAGGGATGGAGAGTTTGTTTATTAGGGTAGTGAAGGTGTGGATATAGTGAGTGTTCATAGGAGGTGAGTAAGTAAGCAAATGTTAAAGGAGGTAGTGGTAAAAGTGTGAATAAAAGTAGGACATATAATGGGGTGGGTGGCTTATACATTGGGAAGGATTAACTAGAGTATGTAGGTATGGAAATATATAGGGTAAGGATGCGGGAAAGGAGGAGGGTGTGGTAAGACTGAAGGGGAGTGGTAAGACAAGGCAGATATGAAAGAAGATGGCCAATGGTAAAGTGTCTAGACAGCAATGGGAAGAGGAAGAGGTGTGGCTAGTAGGTATAAGAGTGGGACCCCTGGGGGTGGGTGGGAATTGGGGGTGGGGAGAGGAGCGGAGCAGGTAGAGACAGATACTGAAGCAGTTATAGAAGAAACAATCAGCAGGACTGACTCCAGAATAAAAATGCCTACATATAAAATAATTTTATATATATATATATATATATATATATATATATATATATATATGTGTGTGTGTGTGTGTATGTGTGTATGTGTGTTTGTGTGTGTGTGTGTGAAAAATAACAGCATTAAACAGCACTAACAGTACATCAAGATAAACAAATGAAAAAATAACAGAACAGTAATTTAACTACTCCCAAACACCTGCTCAATAGGAAATGTAGTTAGTAGAGCACAGCTTGATTTGATAGTTTTATTTACGTACTTGTACTTTGTTCATCTATTACCTAACTGCAATACATATAAACAATTCTTTTTTAGGAGAGACACAAGAGGAATGTCTGGTTAAGTGATTTGTTTGCAGTGTTTACAAGTAGAGACTGAAGTATTAAAGGATAATGTGCTTTAAGCTTAATCTCTATGCCAAACTACTATACCTGCATATAGATGCCATCTGAATTTAAAAAAGCTGTCAGTACAAGTGTAATTTAATGTGTAAAACAGTCCTATTGCCAACAATTACACACCCTTAAACCACCCTTCACCATATAATACAGTGTTTAAATCCAACATGTGACTAGCAACTTAAACTGAATGGCCTTAGAACCAAATCAGATAGCAGCACTGCATCAGTCAAGGCAGATGATGCAACAGTAACAAAGAGGTGCAAATAGAAATAGGGTAGGCATACTGAAGTATCTGAAAACAAGCAAGCAAACAACAGTCAATGAAGAAAGGAACACACACTGGAAGGGATAAGAGTTGTATGTGAACGTACAGTTGTGCAAGTTCCACTTACCTGTAGCAGTAGATGCTCATAGACCACACTGCCTTACTGAACTAGACCAAGACTGTGGAATCACTGACTGGAACATCTTTAATTTTTACCCCAAAATCCAGATACTCTAAAATATAACATTTGTTGATCTCTGTCATTTGTTTTATCTGGGCATCAAGGTAGATGGATACTGTCTCAGTAATGAAACCACCACTTGCCTCTACCAGTCTGTAGGGAGGATCAGACATATTTTTATGGGGTTTCGGGATCCCAAAGAGGCTTGGTATATTTGGGTGTGGGGGAGGAGTGGTGACCAAAAAGTCAGAAAACTTGGCATCCAGCAAATCATCCTCATGCAGCATTTTCTGCTGCTTTCTCAAACTATTATAAGCGACATTCATAGTGTTAAAATCACATTCACTGTAAAACCCTGTTACTGTCAGGCTGCACAGTAAAAACATGCATCCCCAGATCACGAACAGAAATGTTATAAAATCTCAGGGGATGAGAACTGCATTAGCCTCCAAAGAACTTGGGGATTGCATCACCAACCTACAATCAGCCTACATCAAGACTTCCTTGCTAGGGAGCACAGCAATAGACTACTGAATTCTATCCTCAACCTCATCAGAACTTTAAAAGAGAAAGAGGACCCCATTTCAAGGGACCTTCCTGGAAGACTCCTAGTGCTCAACAGAAACCAACACAGGGATTCACAAGAAAAAGAACTTAACTCACTCACAGAGTAGATTACAAAACAATCAGAAAGGTCATGACCAACAACTGGGTGGTGACTGCAGATGATAAACAGCCAAAAAAACTCTTAGGACTCCATCCTTGATTTGTTTTCAAGAGAGCCAGGAACATTAGGGACTGGGGGGTAGAGTGCAAATTTAGACAAGAGGAGGGTAACAGAGGAACTTAACAATGTGCCCCCCTTTTTTTTGCACTTACTTCAAATACATGAGCACCTAGTACCTTTTTCCAGTACTCAAAAGAAAAATCAACAGCACTTGTTCTGGTAACTGCACACTGTTTTTGTGATATACTGTGTACAGTGTAATGGCTGCAGTTGTTTTTATGAAGGGAAAACTGTGACGCAAGTTCAAAATCGGCACACCTGTCTGGCATCAAACTCCAGATCCTCAAAAAACAACTAGTGAAGCACTGCCATGACTTCTCAGACCACGGAGGTTTCTGCATCCACATCATGCACAAGCTCACTATGGGTCCACTTGAAGGAAACAAAAATGCCATTCTCGAAAAAATGGAGTTAAACTGGTACAGCAGGCTGGACGACCACCACCACCGTTGTCTAAACTCAAACCCATTCATCCATCTTCAACCCCTTTTCTTATTTTTACACACATGGTTCGGGTGTCACTTCAGCAGTGACAATCATCTCGAGCCAACGTTTTACACAGCTGGGTGGCTAGCCCTGCCGGAGTAGTTCATTCATACACTCACTCACACACACACACACACTCACCTACAACCAGTTTAGAGTGTCCAAACCACCTACTGCATGTCTTTGCAATGTGGAAGGAAACCGGAGCACCCAGAGGAAACCCACGTGACTACAGGGAGTATATACAGACTCCACAAAGAAGGCACCCTAGACGAGAATCGAACCGGTGAACCTCCTGCTGTGATGTGACAATGCTAACCGCTGCACCAACTCAGCCACCCCCTGAAGTCTAAACTCAAACATTTCCATTAAAAGTGTACTTTGCACTCAGGAAATTAAACCATAAATCACAGAATTAAAACACCTGTACTGTTTAACCCAGGATTTGGACATAAACTATTAATGATGTCTAATCACTGCTATTAATATGAAAAAGCCAGTCAAGAAATTAGATTTGCAAATCACTGCATCTACCTTGGTACAATTTTATCTGGTAAAATAGTAACATGGGAAACAAGACACTACTTATTTTTGTGATCTCAATATGGGTACAAATTCAAACGGCAATAGTCATGAGTTTGAAAATGCTTTTTATCTTGTGATGTGCACAAATTTAAACAGCAGCGTTCAGTTATTTGAAAATATTTTGTACTACTCATTTAGCATAGCTCTCGACCTGTCAGGGACAAATCTCAACAGATACAGGGACTAAACCAGAAATAATCAGGAAATAAGAGAATGTGAATTAATATACATTTTTTTGAATTAAAAGAAGTCTATAACTCTAATTATTGGCATTATTTATTAAGTGCAATTCGATACCTCTTCTCCAAAAGTCACAAGTTATAGAAGGGATAAAGAGGGATTTAGTCAAAATTAGGGACATCCCTGAAAATCAGGGGCAGCCGAGGGGTATGTCATTTGGAACCTGGGCTTTCCTTTTTTGTTAGGAGTGAGAAAAGGGGCCCAAACACTGGTCTCTTAGTCTGATAACAGCCCATATGCATAGTGATTACTTTAGACTCTTACATCATCTAACCCTACCCCAGGCCCCAAGGCACCACCTCCTCTTTCAGGCAATTAGTTAACTGCCCTTCCACCTGATTCCTCACAGTTTCCAGCCCTTTATCTAGCCAGGCACAGAGCTATCTAGCCCTCATTTGCACTTACTTCAATACTTACAAGCTGAAGAAAGGAAGACTGTGTACAGAAGAACCCTCACTAACTGCTAGATTCAGAATGAAGCCTGATAGTGAGGACCCCAGACTGGAACAGCATATAACCATGTTCTGAGACCAGCAGCATTCTCCCTCTCACTACAGCCACTCCATGGCCTGCATTTAAGAGCATTTCTGTAATTTGCAGTACAATGAAAATTGTTATCCCATGGCACCACTTGACACTGCTGTATTCTTTACATCATAGGCACAATTTGCCTATGTTCAAAGAAGATATGAGATTCTTATTTCTATTCATTTTTATACTCTACGGTTCACTGGTTGATTATTTCTGGGCACAGAAAAGCCCATACAAAAGGTTCTGAGGTCTAAAACTTTACTTACATTTTCCTCCTACTTGTGATTTGGATGCATGCACTGTTCAAAAAATGGGAGTCAGCTAGTGTAACGCTACATGGCTAGCTACCCTAAATATAAAAAAGTCTGTCCTCATCAGGAAAAAGAATGGGGACTGGCCAAATTAATCATGTACATGAGTCTCTTATAAGCAGGCACTGTAAACATTTTTGCTATACAAGAAAAGATTAGTCTTTCATAATATATTTCAGGAGATATGGGCCCTGTAAAAGTGGGCATAGCTTCTCTTATTACATGGGGGTTCAAACATTAATAAGGACAAGTCAGACTGGAAAAAGGTCTGTAATAAAGCTTTCATGATAAGCTCCAAGGAATATGTGCCCCACAAAGGAAAACACAGCCTTTCATATTACATATATTACAAAACAGGCTACTGAAGTCTACTGACAGCCTTGTAAAAGTGGGAATTTTCAATGATCAAAGTGTAAACCTCTCTATTAGATGGACCTGATGAAGCTCAGGTGAGTGTTTTCTTAAATATATTTCTATTGTGGTAGTTCAAAGTGTGCTGCCTTGTTTTGTTTGTTAAAAATAAAAATAAAAACCTTGTAAGAATGAGGTTCCACAGGTTGCTGAGCTGACAGACCTTCACAGGTCTTTCAGGAATATTCAAATAAGGGACTACCCCCTAAGCTTTGGGATTGGCTCCTTGTTTTTCCATCTCCCAAATCTTCCTCCAATCATCTCCCCTGGATCCTCCCACCACTGTCTGTAACTGCCTTTAAATAACTGACCTGCTGAATGCAATGTATTAAAACAAGAACACTCATCCATCTATATACTTAACCAAATAAACTACTTGGAAATTCAGCAAGGTATCACAGAGTCTCCTACATCTGCTAACTAAAGTAATGAGCAATGGGGATAAGATGATGTGCACCCTTCCAGTCCAGGGTCACCACGAAGCAGTTTTATGGCAACAGAGGAATCACTGTCTGCAGTGTGAGCATTTTGAACCTGGGGACCTTAACAAACATATTCAGAAAAGAAAGCTCAAACATTGATCTTTACAACTGCTCTTTTTATTGGGAAGCAAAAATATTCTAGAGCAGAAACCTCTCATTCATCCTGAAAGAGGGACCAGATCTATGACCCCGAGTCCAGCATTTGCTGGAGAATAGTGGGAAATAACAAAGTCTGGTCCAGCAAATGAGGTGGAACCCCCCCCCCCCAATATATTCTAAATCTAGTCAGCATCTGAGAAAAAAAAAACAACTGTTTGGATACCTGTACCTGTTCGTCACTAGAGGAACCAACAGTTATGTACTTACCATAACTTATATCTGTGTTATCCTATTTCATTATTCCTCGCACAGGGTGTTGGATCTGATGTCGGATCCGATCCGGCACTTCACAGACAGAGATTCAAGGCTGGAGCTCCTCCCTCTCCCATAATCCCCTTCTGCACTCTAACCCTCAGATCAAGTTTGTCTCCCATAATCCCCTTCTGCACTCTAACCCTCAGATCAAGTTTGCTGCAGGTAACCCAGAGGGGGATATATATATATATATGTATATACACATATATATATATATATATATATATATATATATAAACACATACACACACATATATATATATATAATACACACACACACACACACACACACACACACACACAGTGGAAGTGTACACACTCCTGTTAAAATGCCAGATTTTTGTGATATAAAAAAATGAGACCACAATAAATCATTTCAAAACTTTTCCCACCTACCTGTCCTATAACCGTTACATTTCAATTGAAAAATAAACAAATCTGCTAGGGGAAAAATATAAAAAATAAAAAACATAGGATAAGCTGGGTATGTACGTTTGCACAGCCTTAAACTAATACTTTGTTGAACTACCTTTTGATTTAATTACAGCATTCAGTCTTCTTGGGTACACACCAGCCATCAACTAGAGAGACTCTGATTAACCCCAAATAAAGTTCAGCTGTCCTAATAGGATTTTCCTGACATTTACTCAGTTGCCTGCTACAGCAAAAGCCATGATTCACAGACAGGTTGCAAAGCATCGAAGGGATCTCACTGTTGAAAGGCATCAGTAAGAAGAAGTGTACAAAAAAATTTCCACAACACTGGATATACCATGGAACACAGCAAAGACAGTCATCAAAAAAGTGGAGAAGACATGGGACAACAGTCATGTTGCAAAGAACTGGACATCCCTCCAAAACTGATAAAAAGACGAGACAAAAACCTGGTCAGGAAGGCTGCCAAGAGACCTACAGCAACACTGAAGGAGCTGCAGGAATTTCTGGCAAGTACAGGTTGTGTACTACATGTGACAACAATCTCCCATATTCTCCTATGTCTGGACTATGGGGTAGTGTTGCAAGACGGAAGCCTTTTCTTATACAGAAAAACACCCAGGCTGGGCTACAATTTGCAAAACAATAAATCAAGTCTCCCAAAAGCATGTGGGAAAATTAGCTATGGTCTGATAAGACCAATGTTGAACTTTCTGGCCACAATTCCAAAAGGTATGTTTGGTGCAAAAACAACACTTCACATCACCAAAAGAACACCATCCCCCTACAGTGAAGCATGGCGGTGGCAGTATCATGCTTTGGGGTTGCTTTTCTTCAGCTGTAAGTGGGGCTTTAGTCAAGGTGGAGGGAATTAAGAACAGTTCCAAATACCAGTCACTTTTGGCCCAAAACCTTCAGGCATCTGCTAGAAAGCTGAAGATGAAGAGGAATTTCATCTTTCAACATGACAATGGCCACAAGCATATACCCAAATCAAAAAAAGAATGGCTTCACCAGAAGAAAATTAAAATTTTGGAATGGTCCAGACCTAAATCCGATAGAAAATCTGTGGGGTGACCTGAAGAGGTCTGTGCACAAGAGATGCCCTTGCAATCTGACGGATTTAGAGTGCTTTTGCAAGAAAGAGTGGACAAATATTGTCAAGTCAAGATGGGCCATGCTGATAGACTCCTACCCAAGAAGACTGAATACTGTAATTAAATCAAAAGGTGCTTCAACAAAGTATTAGTTTAAGGGTGTGCACACTTATTCAACCAGCTTATTGTACGTTTTTTATTTTTTATATTTTTCCCCTAACAGATTTGCTTGTTTTTCAATTTAATTGTACAGGTTACAGGTCACATTAAAGGTGGGAAAATTTTGAAATTATTTATTGTGGTCTCATTTTTTATATCACAAAAACCTGCCATTTTAACATGGGTGTGTACACTTTTTACATCCACTGTATGTACATACATATATATATATATATATATATATATATATATATATACATATATACACACACACACACACACACACATATATGAAGCTTTAACTAAGGGAAATGTAGCCCAAGAGTCCAGCCTCCTCAGAACCCCTGCAGAGCACGGATGGGGAAGGTGGGCGGGAAGTGAGGAATAATGAAATAGGATAACATAGATGCCAAGTTATGGTAAGTACATAACTGTTGATCTGATGTTATCCATTTCATTATTCCTCATGACTGGGTCAGAATCCCCAGCTACAATAGTATCCTGGGCAGCCCTATGGAAGGATGTGTCTGAGCACCATGGAACCAAAAGATGCTCTGTTTCTGGAGACAATATCCAATTTGTAATGAGAAATGAAGGTGTGAGGAGTGGACCAAGTGGCCACAGCAAAAGTGTCATCTATGGACACCCTTGCAGAGAAGGCTGATGAGATAGCAACCATCCTAAGAAAATGAGCCCTAGGCAGATGAGGCAACTACAGGTTCCTGAGAGAATAAACTGTGGAAATACATAACCTTAGAAATCATAACCTTAGACACTGCCTGACTATGTCTGTTCAGAGAGAAGGCTACAAACAACTGATCAGATTTCCTGAAAGGTTTAGACTTGTGCAAGTAAAATCTTAACTCCTTATGTACATCCAGATTACGGAGGAGATGTTTGCCTTTGTTAAAATGATTTAAAAAAAAGACAGGTAACTGGTCAGACTGGTTGATATTATTTTCAGTGGCTACCCTGGGCATGAAGGAAGGATTAGTTCTCAAGGCCATGCTGTCTTTGTGAAAAATGATACATGGCAGCTTGGACGACAAAGCCTGCAGTTCTGAGACCCTCTTAGCTGAAGTGGCCACAAGAAAGGTTGTCTTCCAGGAAAAGAATCTAATATCACAGGAATGAGCTGGCTTGAAAGGACACTGAGTGAGAGATTGGAACATCATAGTTAAATCCCAAGGGGGAAGAATCTTTGACAGGGGACTTGAGGAGAAAAACACATTTCATGAAGACCTTACAAAATCTGGAGGAAAAAGCAGGCTCCCTATTAACGTGAAAATTAGAAATGACAGCCAACAACAGTTTTAAGGTAGAGAAACTGGCACCTTCTTGATAAAGAGATGTTAAAAAACAGAAGAATATCCGAAACTTAACTGAGAAAGGGTCAAGATTTCTTTCAACAGCTCAAAAGGAAAAACATTTCCATTTACTGTTATAGAGTTTTTGAGCTGACGGCTTTTGAGAGGACAGAACAACCTTCCTAACAGGGGAAGACAGTCTGGACTCTCTTAGTATCACAAGAAGTGGAGAAACCATGCGGTTAGATAAAGGAATTGAAGGTTCCAAGCTGCAGTTCCGAGGGGTGAGAGATGAGATCCAGTATGGGATCCAGTATCCATGGCTGATATTTGAGATGAGACCATAGGAAGGGAAACCACATCTGATGAGGCCAGAAAGGGGCAATGAGGATCATGGAACATTTCAGTCTGTAGGCTTCCTGTAGTACCTTGGGGATCAGTGGGATAGGTGGATATGCATAAAGGAGACAAGGGCCAATCATGGACAAGAGCATCTCTTGGGGACTGCCCCTCTGAGGGGATCAGTGCAAAGTACCTGCTGCATCTGTTCATTGGAGACGCAAAGAGGTCACAGCAAGGTTGGCCCCACTGGCAAAATATCTGAAATGCCACTGATGGATTCATGGACCACTCGTGTGGGCTCAAGCTGGACCTGCTGAATCTATATGCCAACGCATTGGACGACCCAGGTATGTGCATTGCAAGAAGAAATCGCCCATTCCCACATTCTCATGGCCTCTCTACACAGTGGGTAAGAACATGTTACCCACTGCTTGTTGATGTACCAGACCACTGACATATTGTCTGTATGAACTGCAATCATCCCCAGAAAAAAGCAATCCTGAAAGACTTTCAACATCGGGAGGACTGCTCTCATCTCTAGGACATTTATGTGCAACTTGGTCTCTGTAGGGGATCATGTGCCTTAGACCGTTCTGACCTGAAAATGCCCCCCCCCCCCCCACACACACACACACACCCTAACAGGGAAGTGTCCATGGTCACTGTAGCCATGAGAGAGGTAACAGAAAATAGTCTACCTCAAAAGAGATCCTCTGAAAAAAGCCAGCAATGAAGATGTTGCCAGCAAATGGGTATCAGCGGGACTGGCATAGACATCTGATAGAGAACAGGCCACTGGACTGCTAGTGTCCACTGGCGTACTCGCATGTAATACCTCGCCAGTGGTACAAGGAGGATAGCTGCCAACATGGACCCCAGAGCCTGGAGAATGAGAAGACCCTGCGACAACAGGACCCCTAGAACTGCCCTGACTTGCTGCCTGAGCAGGCCCACTCTCAGAGAGCAAAACTGCAATTTCAGCCACTGTGTTGAACTGGGTCCCTATAAATTCCAAACTTTGCACAGGAGTCAGTTTTGACTTGGCTACCTTGACCGTAAAGCCTAACTTGTCCAAGGTCTGCAAAAGGTACTGCATCGCCAATGTCAGTCAATGCCTTGTGGGGGACTGTGAGGAGCTAATCGTCCAGTTATGGAAAGACCTGAAATCCCTGCAGTCTCAAGTGAGCTGCTACCACTGCCAAGCATTTGGTGAACACCCAGGGGGCTGTGGTGAGTCCAAAGGGCAGGACTCTGAATTGAAAATGATTGGCTGCCAGCTGGAAGCACAGATGCCTCCTGAAGCACTATCTACCTTGATATGATAGGCATCCTGAAGGTTTATGGAGCACATCCACTTCTCCTTGTGCAACAGCAGCAGGATGGACTGAACACTGACCATCCAGAAGTTTGACTTCTTGACAAACAGATTCAACTTGCTGAGGTCCAAAATCACATGCAGGTCCTCAGTCTTTTCTGGCACGAAAAAGAAGAAATATGTTCCGGACCCTCTTTGTCCTGTTGTGACCTCCTGGATAGCTCGTTTTTCTATAAGTTTTAGAACTTCTCTTTGGGCCAGCTCTCTCAGACTGGCTGGCTGGTTGGGAAAAGGGAATAAAATAACCCCTTGCTATGATATTGAACACTCACTGATTATTTGTTATGGATGTCCAGGCATTTGGGTGCAATGAGAACCAACCCCCAACTGTCTCCAGGGCAGAATAGCTGAACAACACCTCAGGAGCGCTGAAAGAGTTTCTCAGAGAAAATTTGCCTGAAGCCCTGGTTCTGCGGATCTCATCTGCCTCTGGATAGAGTCTACAATCGAACCCTCTTCCCCAGCCTCTGAAAGAGGACTCCTCTTGAGCGTCCTGGTAAGATGTAAGGTTCCTTCCATGCCCTGCACGCAAGAAAGTCGACAAGCTCGTCCGCAGGGTGGAACCCAGGAAGTAGGCAGCCAAACCCAAAAGCCTTCAGGAACACAGATTCCTCCAAAGTCGGGGGTTGGGAAGACCATCCTCCTTTATGTTTTAACAGTTCCAGAATGTCTCCAAAGGAGACGTCACCAGGCGAAGACCTGGGAGACCCCTCCCCTTCATCCAAATCTGTGTCCTCCATTATGGACTCCATGGGGGAGTCAAAGTGCCTCCTCTTGCAATTTCTCTTCCATGCCCCCTGCTCTGCATGGGTCTCGAGGGAGGACTCAGAAGAGAGGGGAACTGGATGGGGTTTGGATGCTGCCTGAAAGCTACCTCGGGAGGACTGAACCTGGATAGGATGGGCTCAGGGATTAAAGTAGTGATGGGGTGGGACATACCCGGTAGAGGGGAGGATGCTGCTCCAGACCTGGGGAAAGTCTGCTGTACTACCTGAAAAGCCGAAGGACTTGATGAAACTCCCTCTCTGTCCCTTGTAGCTGAAACCACCTGGAATGAAAAAATGGAAATAACCCCGGGTCCCAGCCCTTCAGACAGTACTGGCCCTGAGGTGTTGAGGGCCAAGGCCCCCAAACAAAGGGACCAATCTGACAAGCTCACACCTGATTCTCTCTCTGCTGGCAATAGGATCGAGCTGGTCAGGGACTTTGACGCAGTCAGGAAAGCATGCATTCCCGGACACGTCAATGCCTCCCTCGGATGAACCGGGTTCTGGAGTTCCAAAACAGAGAGAATCAGAAGAGGAGAGGGCAACCATGGGGCTGGGGATTTCGCCAAGCCAGAGTGGGATGAAGATGTCATGAGACCCATCTGCATCTGGGCCGTAAGAAAGCTCCTCATCATCTTGTCCATATCTGTGGCAAAAGGCTTCTGGAGGATCCAGTGGAGGCTGAAGAATGGGTGGATTTGACTGGGGAAGCAAGCCTGGACCCTGAAGCAGACCTATCATGCCCCCCATCTGAAGACTAGCTCTGATGCCTAGGAGCCAAGTGCTTCGGATGCCTCATGGATCCTAAAGGTGAGCCCTGAAAAAGTAATGCTGAATCTAACAAACATGTTGGATCTGGCATCTGCTTGACCACCCTCCTCGGATCCGAAGGAACAGACGACCTGAGGGGGACCTAACTGTAGTGGGATCTAAGGGCATCCAATTTAGAGAGACCTCGAAACCTACAGACAGCTCCTGAGACACCGGATCCAAGATGGCCAACAGTGGTTTCGGATCTGGGAATCTCTGATCCAAAAGTCTAGGGCATTTTTGAAACACAGGAGGAGAAGCACATGGGGAAAAGATAGGGCTTTCCTTTTGGACTCCTTAAGGCCAGAAGAAGACGGGGACCCAGAGACAAAGGGACCCCCTTGAGCCATTCCCCTCAGCAGCAATTTTTTTCAGTGGTCTGCCAGCGCTCAAGGGTTGAATGCCTCACATAAAGAGCAATCAGCCTCAAGGTGGTCAGAGCACAAATCAGTCTGATGAAGCGGTCAGTGAGATCATAAAAGCGCTTACTCTCTTTTTTTTGTGTGATTTTATCATTAAAGTGGATTTTTCACAGCCGTGGTGATTTGGCTCAGCTCTGTCCTTTACTTGGTCCAATAGTCTGCCTGAAGCTAACGCTACTGTGGAGTCACAAGCCATAGGCTGAGGCTTATTTTTTTATTTATTCTTTATTTTTTTAGGTGCAGATGGGGAAGATTGTGGGGTAGAGGAGTCTAAGTCCGTCAAGTCAGGGGAAAAGAAACTATCCAACTCAATATTAAATATGGGCTGCATAGTCAGCCCAGTAAGAAGATGGACAAATCCCACTATTCTTCCTCTAAATAACACTATAAAGACTGTTTCTATAGAGATACTGCACTGAGAAAATGGCAGGGTTTTCAGTAACATAGTTCAAAGCACAAAATACATGCAAAGTTCACTGATTTTGTAAAACAAAGGCTAGTTTCAGTTCAAATGAATGGATGAGCCTAAAACAGTACCGGACCAAAAATAAATCATAAACTGATGAAAAATTCCTGTCAGGAATGTTTAACATACAAAAAGGTGCCAAACTGCAATTTAAACAAAAAATAATTCAAAATGCTATGATCCTACTCAAATCACTTCAAATTATCATAACCCCAAAGGAAAAAAAATGAATGTCAGCAAATTTTCCTCAAAACTTCCAAATGTAGCTTTTAATCACCAAGTCTTACTGTGCTAGTCAAAGTAAAAGCAGAAGCATATACAAAATTTCTAACCAGAAAAGAAAAACAGTCAAAGTAGCAGAATACACTAGCTAAGCACTGATAGAAAAGACGGGGAGGAAATAAATCCCAAAAGGAGTTGCTTATATGAGCTCTACAGCTGATGTCTCCCAGTTTCAAAGAAGCAATATCCCAAGAGACTGTTCTCTGACTGCGGCACAAGAAAACTGAAAAGGATCTGTTGGTGATTAAGGGCTGTCCTGGTCCTGCCAGGTGATTGGTTCTACACCCTCACAGACAGGTAATGGGAGGAGTTCTCAGCTTTGACAGATTGCCAGAAGGAGGGTAACAGGGCACTGCTACCCATATACCAGTAAGGCAGAGTATGTTTGTTGAACATCAGCAGAAATAGTCTGGAAGATGCAAGGAATTATTTTACACAGAAAGAGTTGTGGAAGGTTGCTGTAGGTTTTCTGAAAAGGCTGCTTGGTCAAAGTATGAATAATTCGAAAATGCATAGGATATTAAATTGGCAACTCTTTAACAGGGTGCAAAAACTGTTGGTTACACTGGATCTGCAGCTTATTCAATAAGAAAGAACAACACACGGGAAAGTCAAGGTACAATTGTCTGTCATCAAACTACACGTTACTCTTTCCATTCAAGAAGTTCCATGTTCTGTTGGGTTGAGAACTACTTCGTTCTCCCTGTGTAGTTCTTTTCAATAACCTTTGCTTCTGCTGTAGCTGGCATTGACAGATCTTAATTAACCCTTACGCAAATTACATTAATTTTAACACATTTATAAAGAATGCATGAGGGACAAGCCTAGTTTTACTGCATTTATGAAACATTGCAAATGAGGAACAGAAGCCCTGGACTTAGCCATTAATAAGCACTTCAGACATTTCACAAAATGACAAGAAAACATAACTCACATACAATATTTACTTACCATTTTTCAAAATCCAAAGGAAAATGTAGTCCAAAGCCAACAAGGAATTTATTTAGACATAGACAAAAAAATAAAAAAATAAAAAATAAAACTGAATTGACCTAGGTTTCATCTTCACAGTAAGACTTCTTCAGAATATCAAAACCACACTTTATATATGTAGTTAAATAACCACACCCCCAGCAAAATTCCATTAGTCAATCATTCCTAATTCCTAACTAATACTTATTTTATTTGTTGTAAAACACAAAACCTGAATTCATGCAATGATCCACGGGGGAGAACTTTGGATGTTCATTTGGATTTATGTGAGCTTAGGTGGCAAATCAAATTAGATGCTCAAAAGTATCCTTGCTTAAATGACTATTGTTCTATTAAGCCTTTATTAAGGCTCAAACATATTACAGGGAAGTCATGATTACTTGTGTTAGTAACATGTTTTTAACAGTCAGTTTTTAAAAAAATATATATATGTAAGTGTCATTTTGTTTTGTTTTTTTACATATATTGATTTATATTTATACTTGTATTTCTTTATGTGAGTATTTCTTAGGAATTAGGAATGATTGACTAATGGAATTGTGCTGGGGGTGTGGTTATTTAACTACATATATAAAGTGTGGTTTTGATGTGTTTTGGTATTCTGAAGAAGTCTTACTGTGAAGACGAAACTTAGGTCAATTCAGTTTTATTTTTTATTTTTTTATTTTTTTGTCTATGCCTAAATAAATTCCTTGTTGGCTTTGGACTATGTTTTCCTTTGGATACATTAGAAATGTTTGTATATGTACATTTACAAGGCATGAGCATTTCAAAATTAAGAACTTAGAAGACTCTAATTTTCTTCTTTGGTAAACCACACTATGAGTAAACTCTGCATAATTAGCAAAAATATGAGCCCTGGCTTCAAGAAAGTACAGTTGTGTACACTTACCATAAATGTAGATGTTTGAGTGTATTCACTGTTGCAGTCATCACATTTGGGTTATCCCTGCCAGAGTAGCCGTCGGCCAGCCTGAATACCAGAGACTTAGTATTTCTGCATAGGTTGCTGTCACTTGAGGACTGATGTCAGGTCGTCAGCAGAATAAAGTAAGGCAGCCAACGCCATTACATCAGTTCTTCTTGCCCTAACCTGTCAGGAGCCCCCAAGTAGTAGGCCAGAGTCTGGTGGAAGAAACCCCACCAGTGGAAAATAAACACCAATAAGTCCCTTGAAAGGAAAGGAGAACAACAAGTTAGAATGGTAATAAAAGGAGAAAGAAAAAAAAGGGGGCTGGAGGGGAGAAAACCAGGACTGCAACAGTGAATACACTTGAACATCTACATTTATGGTAAGTGTACACAACTGTACTATGTTCTTCATGTTTCACTGTTGCAGTCATCACATTTTGGTTGATTCCCAAAGCTGAGGAAAGGGTCGAGGCAGTCAATGAAACCAGGGGCTGGCTAGGATGCCCTGCAAGACTGCAGAGGCAAACCCTGCCCTGGATTTGGAGAAGAGAGGCAGGTGGTAATGTTTGGTAAATGTGTGAAGAGATGTCCAGGTGGCAGCCTCCAGGATGTCCCTGGTGGGGACTCCTCTGAGGAAAGCCGTAGAGGTGGAGGCTGCTCTGGTGGAGTGTGTCCTGACCCTGTCTGAGCTGTATGTGCACATCTAGAGAGTGAAGAATCTTTTCCCCCTTGTTCTGGGGATTAGGAAAAAAGGTGTGCAAATGAATGGATTGGTTGCGAGCCACAATGGACACCACCTTGGGCATGAAAGATGGATTAGTTCTGAGGGATACCCTGCCTGCATGGAAGATGATGAAGGGTACCACATCCATGAGTGCTTGCAGCTCAGAGACTCTTCTGGCTGAAGTGATGGCCAGAAGGAATGCTGTCTTCCAGGAGAGAACTTTTAGCTCTGCAGAAGAAGCAGGTTTGAAAGGGGGCAGGGTGAGCTTTTCCAATACAAAGTTAAGGCTCCAAGCTGGTGTTGGTGCCCTTCTGGGTGGCCTCACATTGCTAGCCCCTCTAGGAACTGTTTGATCAAAGGGTGTGAGAAAAGGGCTGCTCAGTGGGAAAATGAGCAGAAATAGCAGAGGCATGAATGTTTATAGAGGAGAAAGGGAGGCCACTGTGTAGTAGGTCAGCTAAGTAATCCAGGATGAGAGGGAGGGTTGTGCCGTATTCGCTCCCCTAGCCTGGATCCAGGTGCAGAACCTTTTCCATTTATCAGCATAAGACTTTCTGGTGCTAGGACATCTGGCTTCATGGATAACATCCCAAACCTGTTTATTGAGGTTGTCAGATTGGTTCGGGGTTAGGGAATAAGCCAAGCTGCCAAATTGAGTGTCTGCAATTGGGGATGCAAGAACTCGCCTTCCCTCTGGGTCAGGAGGTTTGGAATCTGACATCGGTTAGTGCAAGAAAAAAGGATCCCCAATGGAGTACTTAGCTTTATAAGACTTCAACTTCAATTTGGTAGATGAAAACTCAGGTAGTGGCCGACCGGCACTCGTGTGAACTGCTTCTGCTTCGGGGTCCATGGCAAGAAAGACTGATGTAATGGCGTCGGCTGCCTTACTTTATACTACTGACGACCTGACGTCAGTCCTCAAGCAACAGCGACTGACACAGAAATACTAAGTCTCTGGTATTCGGGCCGGCCGAGGGCTACCCTGGCAGGGATAACCCAAATGTGATGACTGCAACAGTGAAACACGAAGAACATCATTCCAGCCCTGAGTAAATCCTATTATAACTCCCAGAAAAATTTTCACTAGTCAAGCAGGTGGTCAGGCAGACAGATTTCTTCAGTTATGAGACAGAAATATAGTTTCAGTGGCAACATTCAGTATATCTTAAGGATGTGCAAGTGGTGTAGGCAAAGACAGCTGAGCAATGAGCTATCAAGTCTGAATAAATGTGCTGAACATATTTGTAAAAGGTTTGTTACCTAACTCACTGGATGTCTGAGTCATTCAAATACCGCAGGAGCAAGCAAACTACATCTGTTAATAAACAAAAGGAAACACACAAAAAGACAATACTCGTCTTAATTACTTTACATGGTATGAGACCAATTACATACAGCATGTGCATGAAATTTATAACAGGATTTACAGTGACTGTTACAAATGCTGGACTGTGCACTCAGCACACTATGCCTAGGGTATATGGTTATGTACCAGATGATTACTTGTGAAAACATCCCTGAGTAACAGTATCTGCAAACTTTACTATCCATAATGCTGTTTGAAAGGGGGACTGGCACACCACATAATCCTTGCCTAGTTCTTAAAGTGGAGGTTGGAGGGCCCCCCTCCCCTTGCAAACAGTATTACAAAAATACAACTTACATTAAGTGTTAATTACTATTAAAATAAAGAGTACATATTTACTAATATTAAATTTAACTACACTGAGATAGCAAACCATTTCAATACTATCACCATCACTCTATGGTTTCAGACATGAGAGTGTCAATCAGTACGGTACAGTTATGCAAGTTCATTGTAATACCCATCCAAGCATTCTTAATTGCTGGATTTACCTCTTCTGAAGTGTTTTAATCCAGACAGGTTTACCCTTGAGAATCAAATCAAGCCAGTACAAAAAGAACTGCTATATCAAATCTCAGATAAAAAAGAGACAAAAAAGCAAAACAAAACAAAAATACCAGTCATAAAATGCTACAGAAATTTAGATTTTTTCAGTGTAAAACATTAGTTTAGTATGGATGCCTTAAACTGATTCATTTCCAGGTAATGCTGACAGAGAGGTACTGTGCCACTGTCTCTGTGTCTTCCAACTCATTTAGGTACATCACTATTGTCTAAGCATGCAGACCTCATGTAAGCAAAACTTTAAATTGATATTTCACCTCCACTTTGTCAATACTCCATCATTTTCTTGCTTCGTTACTTGTCAAGATACAGATCATATTTAAGCCAACCCACTGTGTTTACCATACAAATACACTCAGAAATGAATGGCTGCCACTTAAGGATCAGCAAAACATCTAAAGATACAAAGCGCATAACATTTAAAACACACAGATAAGTTTGAAAGCTTGATAATGAGTACATTATGATCACCCCTGATGTAATTGGGTGGTCCTTACAAAGACTGGAGGGATGTCAATTTCACCTTCATGTGGGGTACACACTCAACAAATTTGGCAATTAAAAGCTTGGAATGCCTCTGCAATATATGACAACAAACAAGAGATTTAAATACTCACAAAGGCATGAATGCATTTACTGACTAATTCTGGCAATGTTCATTCTCGAAGCTTCACTCTGCAAAACTTTTCTGAATGAACAAAGGAGAGTTTCCATGGTAACAGTAGTTCTGTGGCACAGTAACATGTTAGTCTGAATGAAAATCACAGCTGGCAGCTGGACAACCTATTGGCAATTTTCCAAAAGCACACAATTGACGTCAGAAACATGCAATTACTTCACCTCAACTCACGTCTTTAAATGTAAGCACTAGATTCTTTCTATGGTCTGTTTTAGCAGTATAACACATTTGCTTTGACTTTAGCAGTATATTTTGGAGAAGCCTCATCATTTTTCCCATACCAGTATGCTACAGTGGCACACACACAGACACACACATAGAGACACACACACACACACACACACACACACACACACACACACACACACACACACACATAGTTTCCCTTACCATTTTCAGTTCCCAGTAGACCCTCCAGCAATCATAAACCATCACTTACTGCAGTTAACATATCTGTTTTCAGAAATTATCAAGTCACACATTAACCATGCAGAGAGACTCTGGGAACACCTTCCTTTCATCCCTCACTTAAGGCTGAGAGAGACAGCAAATATCTGCATTGCAAATGATTCAAAAGTTCTGATGGCAAGCCTGACAACAGCTAGTGGTTTCTCAGTTGACAATACTTTTTGTTTCAACATCACATACTGCCTGCAAGCATATATGGTGAAAATCATATATTTATGGATGCAATGCCTTCAGAATCCTCCATCCCTGCTCACTATACAGTACACACTTTACTAGTAAACCCCCATGTTCTCCTTATAATGGTTCTTTTATGCAGCTGCAAACAACTAGTAGGACTCAGTGACAACTTGTAGGACTCAGTGATAACTGAATCCATCTTCAAAATGCAGCACTCAGTATGCACAAAAGTGTTTTAATGGACTCGTGAGTTTTATAGACATTTGGTCACTCAAGAATGGCATCATTCATTTTATTTTCAAAGAGCCACAAACAATTCCAGAGAATTTTCAAAGAAACAAGAGTATATTTAAGCAATAACCCACACCTGGGTGTGGGTAATGCTGGATTTACCCACGGTTGGTGTGGTTTGGTCATGAGGGCGAAACCCGAGTGGCCAAGCAAAGACAACCGTGGGTAAATCCAGCATTACCCACACCCAGAAGTGGGTTATTGCTATTAAACAATGACATTATTTAAGAAAAAAATACTTACTTTTCTTAAATAATGGCATTGTATAATGCCTCCGTGCTGCCCTTCTGCAGCTGTCAGGTATTCTGTGGCAGTTCTGATGTACTGTGCATGCGTATGCTTACGCAGTACATCAAAGCTGTGGGTGGAAGCAACGGAGAAAGCAAGATCTCCGTTGCTTTTTACAAAGTGTCTCGCTATGTTAAAGGAGTTTAACATAGCGAGATAGCTTTAAAAAAAAGCAACGGAGAATCTCCGTTGCTTTTTTAAAGCTGTCGCGCTATGTTAAACCCATTTAACATAGCGAGACAGCTTTATAAAAAGCAACAGAGAAAGGAAGATCTCTGTTACTTTTTTTAAAGCTGTCTCGCTATGTTAAACTCCTTTAACATAGCGAGACAGTTTCTAAAAAGCATTGGAGATCTTGCGTTCTCCGTTGCTGTAAAAAAAAAAAAAAGACTTATACTAATGGAAAAGGTCCGGGCGACCGGACCTTTTTCCATTAGTATAAGTGTGATTTACAGCGTGCACGTTTTGGAATATTAATGGGGGGGTAGTTGTATAATCATAATTAATGCTGCAAAATGGCCAATTAAGAAAAAAATGCATAGAGAGTTCACATGTAACGAGCATTAAGATGCCTTTTTTCACCTTCCTACAGCAAGTATTTCAGACATTCCTCATACAT
Organism: Protopterus annectens; assembly: GCF_019279795.1. NCBI lineage: Eukaryota > Metazoa > Chordata > Ceratodontiformes > Protopteridae > Protopterus > Protopterus annectens. The sequence goes on from NC_056737.1 coordinate 1,607,393,783, forward strand.
AATATTTCTACTTCAAGAGCACTGGTCACAGTGAAACACTGCTTGGTGATCCACAAAAAGCAGACCAGAAAGCACATTCTTTAACATGAAAATCTCTGAACTAAATGTGTTCCAAGCAAATCGGTCACTATGTGTAGGAAAATTTCTTTTGGGAAAGGTTTACTCCTGACTAAGAAGACTATGCCACAGCTCTGTTACTGAGCAAGCAACAATACGTACATACTTACAGTTAAAAAGAACAGGGTTTTGGAGGACAGGACACAAAAGGATGAACATTTCTGTCCTTCAGTCAAAATAGTCAATATTTAAAAATAAAAAAGCTGATAACTGGTGATCTATTTGGCAACTGATCTAAAGCACTAATAAAAATGAGTTATTTGTAGCAAGTCTGATATAGTATTCATCTGCTAGTTTACATATGTAAAACTTTATTGCTTACCAAAATTGTTTAGCATAATGCACTAAAATTACTATAACATCAATGACTGCATCACTACCAGTAATCTGCAACAGATAACATTCTGCTACTAGATTAATCATTTTTAATAAACAACATACTACCAGTGATGAAGAAGTGCTCACAATGCTGTAGTGAGTATGACTATCTGTCACAGTAATCAGGCAGCAGGAAACCAAAAGTCGCAATGTTTCACTTGTTACATACATCAACATCACAACAAAGAATTTCAGTAAGCACTGTAACTACACAGAAAATGTTTTAGCTAGTATCAGAAGGCAGGGACCTCAAAACAGCGCTCAGTATCAGGCAACAATACTATGCATTTATTTTTTGGGTAATAACATGCCCAATGGGACAAGCTAATTTATACTAAAACTCTAGGATTAAAGGTTCTAGAATAAATAATGAATTGTAAAGAATACAGAACAAAGTGCAAATGCAGAACACCTTAATTACATCTTCCTAGTACAAGAAAATACAGACAAACAATCCACAACCAACTCTCTTGTGTTCGTGGCACAAATTTACATAAAATCTGGGGGAAAAGGTTCACAAGGATCATGTACTCAATCAAAAAAAGCAAGAGAGTGAGGACAAAGAAAAAGAAAATGACTATACCAGGTTAGGAAGGAATTAAAAGAAAAGGAGAAAGAGGCTCTCAAAGATAATGACAATGACAGAGATGAGCTCTGGGAGACCTGCAGGGATGGAGTGAAAGCAGAGGTCAGATGAAATATAATTAGAACAGAGAAAAGGAGGATTAAAAATATGAGAAAGGGAGTTAAGAACTGTGGAAAGAACAGTAGTTAAGTATCCAGAAGAAAGGGATGGAAAGGTGAGGACAACAGCGAAGAAAGAAATATGGAAACAGCAGGGGTGAGGATAGAAATGTACAGCCCTAGAGACAGAACAATGCTACTGTAAAGATGATTGGTGGATAGTGAGGTAAACCATTGAAAAAACAAAGATATAACAAATCTACACAATGCATTTGAGAGATGAGAAGAGGGAGAAAGGAAGAAGAGAATGTTTGTTTCATGGAGTACTACAGAAACACACACAAACAGCAGTGGTCCTGACAAATAAATACTGGCGAGAAAGCAGTAAGGACATGGACTAGGGAAGGATAAAAATGAAAAACTAAACAAGGTATCAATAAAAAGATGAAAGTGACAAAAGTAGAGGGGGATAAGACTGATCTCCACTGGATTTATACATATGGACTGGGGAAGTTATGCATCTGGTGCTGAGTCAAAAATACAAATGGAATCTTGGAAGATATCCAATAGTATGAGAACAGCAAGCCTAACAGTGATGCCAAAAGGGAAACAGAATTTGGCAGATGTACAGAACTGCCAGTACTCTTGGGAAGGTTTATTTTGTTTTTATGTTACATTTGTTTACTGGTCTCCTGCTCTGATCACAATGGTCATGGATATATTTTCACTCACTGCCAAAGTGATAACATTCACAAACAAGAAATTATGGACAAAACCAGAACAACACATAAGAAGGCAAAGTAAAGTGACACATGGGTTCTGTGCCTGCACAAACCCACAACAGCAATGACTCCCCATGACAGCTGATGAGCTAAGCCCCTCCCATCAGGGGAAGCCTAACTCCTATCACAGGAATTCATTTGTTCAGGTTTTTAATGCTAAGTAGGAAGAACCAAGAATGACCAGAAGAAAGAATTGTTTGAAACCAACAAATTCAGAACAACAAAACACCAACACAAACAACCAAAGCCAACCAACAACACAACAAGGACTGATACCATCAAACTATATATAAAATAAAGTGGGGTGGTGGCTGTATACTGCCACTAAGGCAGTACGAAATTTGAGCATCTATCTTTACAGGTAAGTAGGACTTATGTAACTGTACTATGATAATCATTCATACTGCCTCAGTGGCATGTGGGTAGATTCCCAAAGCTTACCCTGCCTGGGAAGAGGAAGGATAAAGTCCCGGAAGCCCTCTGGAAAATCATCCTTGCAAAACCTCCTCTGGAACTTGAGACAGAATCCAGTCTGTAATACTTTGTAAAGGTATGAATGATGGACCAGGCTGTTGCCTCTAGAATGTTTCTAGAGTCCACTCTTTTCCAACATGCCACCAGAGAGGAAAAGGTTCGGGTGGAATGTGCCTTAACCTTACCTAGAATACATATACAATGGTAGAAGTAACAAAAGACAATAGCAGAAGGCAAAAAATGAACAATCATTTCTTTAGAGACAGGCTGACCCTTCTTGGCCCCAGAATAGGTAATAAACAGCTGTTCATCTTTCCTGAAGGGCTTAGTTCTGTCAAATGGTACCTGAGCTGCCTGTGCTAATCCAAGGTATGCAGAATCTTCTCTCTTATTTTTAGGCTCAGGAAAGAAAACTTGGAGATTGACGGCTTTACTCAGGGTAAATTCAGAAACAACTTCTGGCATAAAAGACGGATCAGTGAATAAAATGATTCTTTCCTTGTGGAAAATCAGATAAGGTTGGCCCACTATTAGTTCAGAGAATCACCTTGCAGATGTAACAGCAATAAGCAAAATGTTTTTTTTTTTTTTCAGGTGCTGAACTTTAAATCAGCCTGAAAGGCCTGTTCAAAAGGAAAAAAGGTCAATTTTTCAAGAACAAAGGTGAATTTGCTTTCGAGGAGGTCTCAAGTGCAGCACTCTTTTCATAAACTGCTTGATCACAAAAAGTGACAAAAGAGGTGGATACATGGGCACACCAGCTGAGATTGCCACAAGATGTACCTTGGTAGATGCAGAAGATAAACCATTGTTGAATAGCTCACACAAATATTTTAAAACCAGAAGAATAAACACCTTACCGGCCCCTCTGTTATCGGTTAGGCACCACCAGGAAACCTCTTCCACTTGCAAACATAAGATTTTCTACTTGCAAGTTTTCTTGCTTCCTTCAATACCTGCTGCACGTCCTCATGGATTAAGTTCCCAAAAGTTATCAAGATAGAATCATTCAGGCTGTCATTTGCAAGTGCTCTAAGTTGGAGTCAACCAGTTACCCCTGAAACTATGTGAGCAGATTCAGAGAGTCAAGAAGCTTGTGAAAATTGCCGTTGGTCAGTGCCATTAAAAGGGAGAAACTAACTTTGCTTGGGTCAAAAGGGGTTCACTCCAATGGTCTTTGGAAATTCTTTCTGAATCTTCTTTGCTAATTCTTTCTGAATATTCAGAAGTACTTTGAATAGCAGTGGAAAAAGTGGAAATATGTAAAGGAATATAATTAGAATGCATCTGTCCTCTATGCATGGCTGCAAGGATGTGGCAAACAGAATTTTTCTAACTGCCTGTTTTGAAAGAAGGTGAGCAGTTCTATTTGAGGTGTTCTCAAACATATGGGCCAAATCCTGGAAGATCTCTAACCTGAGTATCCACTCATGAGGCCACTCATGAGGTTCAGTCCAGAATCTGCTTAGTCTGTCTGCCATTAAGTTTTGCTCTGACAGGATGTACAAGGCCTGAATCATCAGAGAATGCTGTAAGACTAGCTCCTAGGCCATCACTGTCAACAGGAAGACAGTATGATTTTCGCACCCCTGTTTGTTGATGTACAATGTAACTGTGGTGTTGTCTGTAACCACTAAAAGGGGACCTGGAGACTATAAGTGGTGATGGATGCTTAAGGCCTGCATCACTGGTAACATTTCTTTGATGTTTATGTGCTCTGTAGTGTCCGAAGGACCCCATTCACTTTGTACATGAACTCCCATGGACACTGCTCCCCATGCAAAATCTGATGAACCTATCTGGTCTGACTGAAACTGGGGTCAGAAAGAAGAAGAGCAGGCCTGGATTGAAAGATATCGGATCCATCACAGTAACTCTTGTTTCACAACTTCCAGCACTGGTGTCTGGAACTCTAAGGGATGCAGGTGCTGGGACCAACAATTTTTTAAGTACCACTAAATTTTTCTCAGGAGGAGTCTGACAAGTGGTATCATGAAGATCACTGATTTTATGAGACCTAAAATTATGAAAAACTCCTGTGGATGCAGCTTCTTGAATAGAAAAATAATCTGAAAATATTCTGACATGTCAGGACTCTGTCGTCTGGTAGAAAGGCCATTCTTTTTTTTATAACCAATGCACCCCAGGAAGACAATTCTTTTGAGAGGATGTGAGATAGGACTTTGTAGATTGAAGCAAGTCAGCTAAATAAGGGTAAATGTGGATGCACTGCAGTAAGCAACCACTCAAGTCAGGCACTTTGTGAATACTCAAGGAGTATAGGAGTAGATAGCCCAAAGGGTAATGCAGAAAACTGATAATGTGAGCAAGAATCATCAAAGCTCAGATACTTCCTAAAATTGTAAGCAACTGGAACACAATTAAAAGCATCCTTCAGATCTAAAGTCACCATGAAACAGTGGTCCAGAAGAAGGGATAGGACTATCCGCATGGTGAGCATTTAGAATTTGGTTACTTTCAGAAAGGTATTTCGGTAACACACATCTAAAACTTGTCTCTACATTAGCTCCTTTTTTGGTACCAAAAAGTTTCTGGAGTAAAATCATTTTCATATCTGTGGTGCAGGAACTGGTTCTAAAACCCTGCTTGAAACATGTGAAGGAGCACTGGAGAAAACAGATGGGTCAGGACTGGTGGGTACGGCGAGATTCCCCTGAAGGGAAGAAGATTTTCCATCTGCTACCAAGAGTATCCTAACAGAATTATTCTCAGCATTCATTTGACTGAGACCATTTGTGGCCAGACTGCTGGGTTCATCAAAAGCCTGAGGAAAGGAGAAAAGAGAGGAGGGACAGGATGCACAAGTCTTGACATAGTCATTCTTGGTATGGGATTGATCCTTTTTGAGAAAGGAACCCCTTTTATTTGTTTGGAAACATTATCTTCCTGCCATTTCCTCTTGGTACCCTGACTCCTGTTAAGCTGGGGATTTTGCTTGTTCTACCGTTTGAAGTCAGACACCTTGTTAGGGGAGAACCTAGGAATATGAAACATTCGACATAGCCCATGCATCAATTTACCTCTTATCATCCCATATGTTAAGAATTGAGGTAGCAGCTGCAGCAAACACAATTTCAGAACTTAAATTTAAAATCTATTTTTTTTTAAATCTTCAAAAAAAAATCGAGGTTACATAACTAAACATGTTGTTGTTGTCTTTCGGCTTATCCCGGTTAGGGGTCGCCACAGCGGAACTCCGGTCCGCTAATGTTTGGTAGTGCCGAGTTACCAGCCCTGACGCACAACCTTCAATGAAGCATGCACATTCACGCATGCCTCCACACAGAAGACGCTCTAGCTGAGAATCGAATGGGACAACATCTTGCTGTGAGGCGACAATGCTATCGCAGCCCCACTACTGCGGGTACATAACTAAACATACACTCTCAATATAACAGAGGTGGCTGCATTTCTAGAAGTCGTTTCTGCACCTTCCAAGACACTTTGCAAAGCATGTTTTGAAACCTGAGTCACACCAGAAACCATCTCATTCATATAACACTTCTGTTCAGCAAGTAAAACTGCAGCAAAGTCATGTAAACTTTAAGCACATTACAAAATAAACTTCCTCATAGCCTTTTTAGGAACTAGTTCACTAACCAAAGGGGTTTTACTTGCAGTTTTAAGTAGATCTTTAAAGGTCAGTAACAGAGAAGTAGCGTACAAACCATTTGGAATCTCATCCTCAATAAGATCATAAACTCTGCCAGTGTCTGGTGCACCTCCAGACTGTTTCCAGTCAAATACATCTCTAAACCTAGCTAGCATCTGGGGAAAGGTGGACACCTTAGCTAGCATCTGTGGAAAAGTGAACGTCTGCTTGGGTTTTTGAATCTGTTCACCTACCGAAGAATCAGACTGAAAAGACTCAAGAGTATTCACTACTGTCTGCATCAGTCCCCATGAGAATCTGCAGACATAAACTGATCTCTAGAGAAGGTAAGTCCATAGTCATTCTGAATAGGCACACAGTCTCTGAGATTAGCTGACTATACACCATTTTTAACTAAGGAATGCTCTACACATGGTAAAAACCTGACTTGTCTGTAGTGTGGTGAAGTTTCTTTTTCCTTTTATTACACTACTACAATACTACAATAGTGAACAAAATATCTGGGGACACAGTATTAAGTCTGGCAAGGGGTCTCATACCACAGACCTCTCTTGCACCCAAAGGGTTTGGTTCTCCTGTATTGGTTCTCCTGTATATGAAAGAGGTACAGGGCTTCAGACTCTCACCAGAGGATGATGGTGAAAAAAGTAAATAATCTGCGGGTTGACTTAAGGCAACAACAGATTTACAAACCATAAGCTGAGGCATGTTTTCATTGAGGTTTTTCATTTTAGGTGAAGCTGGATCATGAAAAAAACACCTAACAGAAAAATATACTGACACTATTAAGGGTTGACTAAGGGAAGCAATAACAGAAAACATAAATTATGTCCCCCATACAAGAAATAAGGCTAAAATACATAAAATACAGCAGAAGGAGTTTAAAGTGTGCTAAGCACCGTGTTACAACCAGCACAACGTAGTAAAGAACAACACACACAGTTTCCACATAAAGCCAAAAAATGAAATATATGCCCTTAAATCAAAAAGAAACATTTTAAATTAGCACAAATAAGTACTTACTTAAATATTCCAGTCACAGAAATGAAAAAATCTCCACAGAAAATGCAAACAAAATAATGTGAGGTAAAACTGTAATTTAATGATAAAAATGGCTATAACAGTGTTAAATCAGCAGTAAATATCATAGAAATAAAGAAAAAAGTAAAAAAATGGAATATTTTTCTGTCAGAACTTCAAAATGAAGTAAATAAACAACAAACACGAATAAACTGCAGATCTGTGTGCACAAAACAGTCCCTGGTGTTTCATAAAACAGTATTCAGCATACAAACAAAACAGCAGTAGGTTAGAATTCCCAAAGGAATTAACAGCTGTAGTAAATAGCAATATATTAAAATAAAAAATTAACAGACACAAATATATTTATTTTAAATAAAACAAAGAAATTACATCATAATAAAAAGGAAGGAAGCTCCCAAAGGATCTTATCCGAGTCTGGCAACTGTGATTCTCCAAGGCAGGCTGCTGAGGAGATTCAACTGTGTGATTCTTTCAGTTACTACTAAAATACTGGAGAAGTAAGTCTAATAAAGCACCTGGAACAGATGGCTTAATTATAGAAATGTATAGATTGTTCCCTTCTTCTATAACCTCTCTCCTACATAAAACCTTTCTTGAAGTTCAAATATTCTTCCTTCTTGGAGATATTCTCTAATTTCCCCTACATTAAAAGAGAATAAGGACCCTAATCATTGCAACTCATATAGACCAATTTTTTTTGAATAATAATTATAATCTATTTATGTCAATTATGCTCAACAGATTGAAAATACCCATATCTAAAATAATTAATGAAGACCAAACTGGTTTCATACATAACAGACATAGGATAATATTAAAAGAGTATCAACTCTGATAGATTACCTCAACAGAGGAAACAATGAAGCACTGATAATAGGTCTAGATATTCAAAAGGCCTTTGACTCCTTAAATTGGTGTTATGTACTTAAAGTCTTACAGTTATTTGATTCCCCCCCCCCTTTTTATAACAATGGTAAAGAAAATTTAAGAAAATACTCTAGCATATGTCAAATTAGGTACCTTTACTTCCAAAGCAATCCAAATCACTAGATGTACTAGATGAGGATGTCCCATGTCCCCTACCCTATTTGCTCTGGCCATAGAAATACTTGTCATTTTAATACGTAATAACCCAAAGATAAGAGTTATAAATATATATGACCAATATATTTCTAAAATAATGAAGTTTGCTGATGATGTCTTACTTACCTTACCCAACTCTAACGAAGTGTTAAGTGAAGTGGACATAGTAACAACAAATTTCCAAAAAATCTCAGGACTCTCCTTCAACAAATCTAAATCAAAATATTTATTATTAAATATAAAAAGAACATACAGGTTCCAGTTAATCATATTACTGGAAACCAAGTTTCAACTCTAGACTATTTAGGAATAGTTCTAGGCAAGAATATAGAGGAAACCTTACAGCTTAACTATGCTAAAGCCATAGACTTAATCAAGATATTAATAAGCAAATGAAATAATTTGTTTATAACATTTGATGATAGGTTACAACTGATAAAAATGGTTTTGTTACCTAAAATATTATATATAGCACAAGCCCTTGTACTTCCACCAGGAAAGAAAATCCTTAAAGAAATCATTTCAACTCTGAGGAAATTCCTATGGTACCCCAAAAGAAATAGTGTGGCATATTCTCATCATATCAGAAAATGGGAACAAGGTGGGTTAAAATTCCCAGAGATTGTAACTTATATAAAGGCATCCATAACGAAAATAGTGATGAATTGGATAAATCCTAGATACTCTTCCAACTGGAAACAGTTACCCTCCATTATACTAATGAATGAAAATTGTTTATCGAAGAATGCTTTGGTAACTGACAAAGATAACAAGATATGGCACTATTTAAGTTTAAATTTACAGTATGGTACAACAAAATTAACTAAACTAACACTAATAAACAATATTTTTCATGTGTTTAGAAAATTCATTAACATAAATTTAGATATAAAACTGTGGCATAAATTTTAATACCATTTACTATTACAAGTGATTTCCATGATAAAACACAGAGAGATTTTTGGTTTATGGGAAAATAATAACCTATTTTGTTGGTTGCAATGTACTGAAAACCAACAAGCTTTGAACACAAAGTATATTGTCAACTTATGGCCTATCCCCTAATGACTGGTTCGTTCTTCAGAGTGTCACAGCATACACTAAGGATCTGTGAAGAATAATACATAACTCATCCTTCAAAACCACACCAAAAATTATAAACTGGATTTTTGGAATTCTATATAATATCATCAATGTTAAGAGTGAATTATCATATCTATATAACACTTTAATTGTCTATAAGACAGCTCCTAAAGATTCTTATTGGCAATATCTAACTAAAGGGTTTCAAGTATCATTATCAATGGAGGATAAAACAAACACTTTATTTTCAGTTAAACTAACTTCTTACTCACAATTCTGGAGGATTTTTCATTGAAAATTTCTACACAGATACTTTTTGACACCTGGGAAACTCTCAAAAATGAACCCTTCAAACAGCAAGTTATGTTGGAGATGTCACCTGTCCACTAATGCTGACTGGTCTCATATTTTTTATGACTGTGCTAATATAAAACCATATTGGAATGAGATTAATAAATTTATTCAAGTTATCTATACTGATATATTTGTTTTGACAAAGTCTTTAAATTTATTGAATGTTTTTAATAGTAACAATATGAACCTGTATTTGTTGTGGACAATGTTAGCAATAGCCAGAAAATGTATAACTAGAAGATGGAACTCTAATGTAGCACCCACAATGGAGGAATTCCTATCATCACTGAAGAAATGCATACTAATGGAGAAAAGAACTAAAGAGTTAAGAACTTTTCCTAAGCCATTGGTTAATAGTCCTTGGAGACAAGTTTTGAATTTGATTGATACCCTACAGATGGAACCAAGCTCTTCCTAACTATCATAGTTTATATATTAACTTATTATTTAATTACAAATGTTTTTATCTGAATCCTTTTTGTCAGGCTGAATGCAAATACTGTAAATAGTTATTGAATGTTATGAATGTATTAAATTATTGTGTTATTTCATCAAAATAAAAATCATTTGAGTAAAAAAAAAAATACAGAAGAACTGACTTCCTGTAACAGGGGTTAGACTTCCCCTGATGGGAAGGGCTTAGCCGATCCCCTGTCACAGGGAGTCAGAAGAGGGAACTCTGAGCTCTGAAAAGCTGCCAGTGTGGGTTTGTGCAGGCCCAGAACCCACATGCCATTGAAGGAGTGTGAATGATGAACATCAGTAATTACACTAAAAGGTAAAATTAAGAATATTTATATTCACTCCACGAACAAACCTCACACAACAGAAACAAAAACAATAATGCTGCTACAGTTCTCAGCGCGTTTTCGTCGACATGTACTTCATTAGAAAAGCTAAACAGTGCTTAGTGTGCTAAATTTATAAGTCAGATGTTATTTGAATCTACCAATGGTGTCTCCTAACTAATTAAAATGTTAATACATTCAATTAACATCCTTGTTGTTGAAATTGCAGACTTCTTAACAAAGTCAAAGAAACAATATCACCATCTAGTGGTGAAACAAAAACTTTACAGGCAGGAATACATAGTAAAAATGTATATCAATATTGTATGCTCTAAAAACCATTTTAATTAATACATAAAAAATGTACCTGTGTGCAAAATATTTGAAAAACATATAAAACATATAAAAATGTATGTATGAAAAATATTATAAATATTAAAATGTGTATAAAAATATATATAAAAAAATATATGCTGCTGATGTTCAATTCCATAAACGCTGGGTAGTAGCAGCGCATAGGTGTATGTTGGAATGGGTAAATATCCTGCTTGATCGGGACAGGGTAAAACAACTTGAATTGAAGGACCAAATCAAAAAAGTTTGTAATACTATTTCTACAGGGACGTATGCTTATGTCCTTGATGCTTTTTTGAATGATATTAATGCTAAACTTAAAAATTATGAAACAGATTTGGTAGAAAGAAAAAAACGCAAACTAATTCGAGACCTTCGTGACTATGAGAATGGGAAGGCATTTCTCTCTAGAACCAATCGGAAGAAAGCTCGTCAGCATGTAAGATTTCTAAGACAGGGAGAGGGCCCGTATGTGTATAATTCTTCATTCTCAGATGGTCACTTTACTTCGGGAGAAGAAGAGCTGGATATTCAAGAAGAATACCCTGACCTACCCCCTGCACAACAAATGGAACGTTTTCAACAAACTTTTCGGAATGGTAACAACAGTTACAGGAGAAGTAAACAGGGTACAAAACGGACTCGTGAACAACAGGAATATTTCCAAAGAGACTTTTATCCCCAAAGGGGATATAAAAGAGGTAAAAGATGATTTTTTTACCTTCCCAAGACAGTTATGTTATTAATCTATCAGGACACGTTTTTTTTCGGACTGCGAAACGGCGGTTTTAAACCGCAGTTTAAACTTCATTCCTACGGTGCTTCCTAGGAATCATGATATTAAATGTGATGTATTTAAATTTAGTAGGAAATTGCATCTGAAGTATTTTTTTAAAGATTCCTGTATGGAAAATGATTTAATTAATAATGAAGATAGTATGAATACTTCATTTGATAGTTTCGACACTTGTGATTCAGATATTTCACCTAATGCGTATTGTAAGTTAGACACATATAATGTTCGTTCAGTTAGTAATTGTTTACCTCCATTTTAGAATGAAGAAATTGTTCACTGTTCTACTATGTTAAATTTTGGGATAGAAAATGCTTTATATGATTTCAATAGGAACAAACAACTTGTTGGTTATAATCTCACTATTATGGAATGGGAAGCTCTTAAAAGGCTAAGTAAAATGAGTGAGATTATTTTTAAACCCTCGGATAAGGGAAATAAGCTGGTTATTATGCTCAATACTTAGATATGTGTATGAAGCATTTAGAAGACAGTGAAACATATAAGACTGAGTTTCCAATATATCAACAAGCTTTAATAGAATATAGCGAGTTGTTACAAAAAGGCAATAGGCTGGGTTATTTTTCTGATGAAGATGTTAAAATGAAGTTTAAACAAGATGGATGCAGAATGGCCCATTTTTACTGTCTCCCTAAAATATATAAACATTTAATTAATCCACCTGGGAGACCTATAGTTTCAGGCTGTGAATATTTTACTCACAAACTGGGCTCTTTTTTGCACAGTTATTTAGCACCTACAGTATTTGCTTTACCATCTTATATACATGATGTATTTGACTTCTTGGCCAAAATAAGTGATGTTAGATGGAATGAGAATATGTATTTTTTTTACTATTGACGTTAAAAGCTTATATACTAATCTTAGCCATGATTTTGGCCTGGAAGCTTTAAGATTTTTCTTGGGTAATTCACCAGTGACAGACTACATAGCCGAGTTGGTGTATTTTTGTCTAACATAATTTTTTTGAATTTAATAATGATCTGTATAGACAAAAAAAAGGTACAGCTATGGGGGCAGCTTTTGCCCCCATGTATGCCAATTTATGTATGGGTCTTTTTGAAATTGAATATATATATATATATATATATATATATACACAGAGATAAATTTTTTTGTGATCATGTTAAAAAATATTTTCAGTACATTGATGATTTAATTTTTATAGCTGAAGGTGGTTCAGAAAAGGTACCTTATTTTGTGGAGATGTTACATAATAATAGATTTGGTTTACAATTTGATGGTCTTATGTTAGGTACTAGTATACCTTTTTTGGATGTGGTGGTAAAAATCAAAAATGGTACTGAACTTTTTACTTCTGTACATAGGAAATTTGATGTTGGTAATCAGTATGTTCACGGTGACAGTTGTCACCCTCCACATACTATTGCATCACTTCCATTTGGTGAAATGCTTAGGATCTCCAGATTATGTAATAATACTGGAGATTTTAGACAAGAACTTACAACAACTGTTAGAATGTTTGGTAATAGAGGCTATAGTTATAGTTTATTAGAAAAGAGCTGGAATAAATTGTGTAATGCCTCATACATGAGACATCATAGCAAGGATAGACATACTTTATTGCCATTTAAATCTGGCAAGAAAAGTAACAATGAGATGATTTACTTTGTCACAACTTATGGATGTTTTAGTGATTCAGTGATAGAGCAGGTAAAATATCATTGGAAATATTTGTGCTCATTAAAAATGTCTCTTCCTGGTTAAATGCGAATCTTGGTGTTTCATATAGAAGGGGGAAAAGTATCTATAGTTTTTTAGTTAAGGGCAAATTTTGCTTGCCATCTACTGATATACCTTGCAGTTTAAATTTTACAGGTACCTTTTGTTGTAACAAATGCAAAGCTTGTAAATTTATAGTCCCAAGTTTTTCTAGTATTAATAATATTTCATTTCAAACATGGAATATATTTTCCTGTGATACTGTGGGTGTGATATATGCTCTTAAATGTCCCTGCAATTTATTTTACACTGGGGAAACAAAAAGGGCATTTAAAGTTAGATTGTTAGAACATGTAACAGATATTTTTAATCAGAAAATTGAAAGTTCCACTGCAACTCATTTTTAACAGTTTCATAATAGTAATAATGAGGGTTTGCAAGGTATCATTTTGGAAAAAATAAATGTGTCATTATATGATATGGATAATCTTAAAAAAATGTTTCTGTTTAAAGAAGCATTATATATTCTGAAGTTTGACACTTTGTATCCGTATGGGTTAAATGAAGAGTTGAACTGGAGATCATTAATTTAAATTATTTAATTGCTTAATTGTTTTATTGTTATAAATGCTAGTATTTAAGCATACTTGTTTGAGATGTTTTTTACTCCTTGAAGGCTTTTTCAGCCAAGACATCAGAGTAATAAATCTGTTTTTTATCTTATTGGAACTTGTGGTCAGTTGTATTCTAATTATTAAAGAAACCCTGTCCTTTTGAAAAATGAGGTAGAGTTTACTTACCATAAGTGCTTCTAACTCATATACTCTCCTAACAGAAGTCAGAACAGAGAGTAAAATAGTCATTCATGTTAAGAATCTTAATTTAGCATGATGAGCTAGTTCAACTGGAAAAAAAGAGAGTTTTTCAAGCACACAGTTAAGATCCCAATGAGGAGCCACCTCTTTCCTAGGTGAATGTGTATGCAATTCCCCCTTTCAAACACTTAACTTAAGAATAGTTAGAAAGGGAGATCAAAGGACAGACAAACAAAAATGGCCATAAATTAACCCTGATGGAGGAATAAAAAAAACTGTTGACGATCATAACTCACACAAATAATCAAGAACCAGTGGCAGCTAGACCTGAAGAGGGTGCTGGTTCTTGAAATGGCACAAACTAGAAAATATTTTCCACTTGCAGATGTATGTGCACTTCTAGTAGCAGGATTTTCAACTACTTTAGTACCTGCTGCCTGTCCTCATATAAAAAGTGCCTACAGGGTATCAAAGTTCTATCATCCAGGCAGTGAGTGGAAGAGTTTTCAGGCTGGTGTATATTAAACAACCCCTGTCTTCTGTGAGCAAATCCAGTCTGTGGGGAAGCTTGTGGTAACTGCCACTGGCCAAACTGAAAAAAAACACTGTTTGGAGAGCCCTTTTGCAACTTTAGAAGAATGCTGAATATCAGTGGAAAAGTATATAAGAACATTCCCATCCTTGGGAATAAGAAAAACATTTGTCTTCTAAGACTGTTAGTAGGCAAACAGATCTACAACAGGTGTTTCTTATAGTTGGATAAATTCTGGGAAGACCTCCAGGGTGAAGACTCCATATGTGAAGTTATGTCCTGGTTCTCCTGAGCATGTCTGCAATCAGATCTGCTTTGAAAGAACGTAAAATGCCTGAGGAGTCAAACTGAGCTGAGTTGCTATCTCCCAGGCTACAACAGCAAGTGTGCAAAGAAAGTAAGATCTGGTACCTCCTTGTCAGTTTTTGTACCACATCACTGTGGTGCTATCTATGTAAATTTGTGGAGATCCTCAGGACCAGAGATAATTTATGGCTTCCCAAGCATGATCACTGCTAATATTTCTGTGACATTAAAGTGTTACCATGAGGATTTCACAGAACTTACACTTTTACCGCTTTGGAAAACACACCCTATGTCAGGTGTGATGCATCTGTAATAACAGACTGTAGGGAGAGGATGAAAGCGTGCAAATCCCAGAACTGGACTTTTTAAAAGGATGAAGGAAGGAGATGCTGAATATGAACTTATCCCACTACATATTTTCCTCATGTGAAGTCGGGCCAGGGGAAACATGCAAATTCTTAATGCCATGTACCCCAACGTCCCGAAAAATTCCTAACAGATACATGGGTTTGATTAGAGAAACTCAGAAACAACTGCAGAAACATCTGTACTTAGTCTAAAAGAAGGAAGAAAGGCTTTTCCTAAGAAAGAAACTAAGAAACATCCCAGGATACAATTATGTGAGAAGGGATGAAAGATGACTTCTTAAACTGAAAAGAAAACCCAAAGTGATTAGAAGATTCTGAACAGTTGATAAAGACTCACTGCAGACTCTTTTTCCAGCTGTCAAGATAAAACTATCAACCAGTGTATAAAAATGAGAATGCTTAGAAGTCAACAATAAACAATGACTACAGCTAGACATTTCATGAATATCCTTGGTGTGGAGAAATCAAATGGTAAGACAGAGAACTGAGAGGGTAAGCCAGACACAATCGGTCTTAACAAATGTTTGAATTGCTAGCCCCTGGGAATGTCATGACACCCATACAGTACAAAGGACTGAAGAGAATTAGAAAGGAAAGATCAAGGGCTGGCCTCCAGGATCCTTTCCTTTTTGGTACCAAGACAAACTCTGAATAAAGGCCCTTGCCCAAGTGGTAATGAGGCTCAGTCCCTGTGCCAATATGTGTATTACAATTAACATGGTTGGTCTGTAGCAATCTGGCTCCACACAGAAGACAAAGCCTAAGAGAAATGGAGAAGTTACCGGGGTGGGAAGGGGAAGAGCATGAACAGGCAGACAGGGATTATGACTAAGAGGACTTCCCTGACTTTTTGAGGTTTTATTAAAAACATCTCTGCTTGTCAGCTCTTTGCAGCTGACTGAAAAAAAAAAGAGCTGTGGAGGAAGGGAAATTTCTAATAGCACTGAAAATAGAGGGTTGAAAAACCTGAGTAACTCCCTGAATCAGCTTTCTCCTTTTCTTCTTCTCTTTTGGCTGTTCCCGTTACGGGTCACCACAGTGGATCATCTGTTTCCATTTCTTCCTGTCCTCTGCATCTTGCTCTGTCACACCAACCACTTGCATGTCCTCTCTCACCACATCCATAAACCTTATCTTAGGCCTTCCTCTTTTCCTCTTACCTGGCAGCTCCATCCTTAGCATCCTTTTCCCAATATAACCAGCATCCCTCCTCAGCACATGTCCAAACCAATGCAATCTCGCCTCTGATTTTGTCTCCAAACCGTCCAACCTGAGCTGACCCTCTAATATACTGATTCCTAATCCTGTCCATCCTTGTCATACCCAGTGCAAATCTTAACATCTTTAACTCCTGCCTTTTTGTCGATGTCACCGTCTCCAACCCATACACCATAGCTGGTCTCACTACCCTCTTGTAGACCTTCCCTTTCACTCTTACTGGTACCTGTCTGTCACAAATCACTCCCGACACTGTTCTCCACCAATTCCACCCTGCCTGTACTCTTTCCCCTTTTAATATACTTATTTATTACCTCAGATGCAGAAGGAATAAACAAATTCCCTTATCTTAGGAAGAATTTAAAATACCAGTCCTAACTGAAAAAGAAACAGTGGAATCAAGAGCACATTTTAACTAACATGGACAGATATTCCCTATAATATTCAACGGGAAGCAAGTAAAGCAAGGATTTGGGGAATTTTGATTACAAAAAAGAGTCATACTATTAAAATATATAGAGAGAGAAAAAAAGAGACAAAACTAAAAGAAAAAATAATCAAAATAGAAGACTCAATCCAAAAAAAACCCGAACTCAGTACTGGAAGAACAGATGAATAATTTACAAAAGGAATTACATATAATGCGTACAGAGCAATTGTCTTTCATGGAAATGAAAATCTTAGCAAGGTACTCAGAATGGGCACAAACTCCCTCAAGATTACTGGCGAGGATAATAAATGTCAACAATAGTGCCCCTACAATAACAGAAACTGAATACCAAGGGAACACATATAATACCAATCAAAAAATTATCAAAACTTTTAAAAATTTGCATACTAAACTATATGGCCCACAAAAAATAAAAACTACGGAATTAGACAAGATACTTTTCTACAGAATCTAAACTTCTCAAAGATAAATCAAATACAGAAGGATCTACTTAAGGCACCTTTTACGCATAAAAAATCCTTTCAGTAATAAACAGTCTGAAAAAAGTAAAGCTCCTGGACCTAATGGTTATACTGCTGAGTTTTATATGGGGGAAAAATGAAGCTATCCTTTCTTTTGAAAGTAGCTATTATAAAAATGAATATTCTCCCAAGATTATTTCAACTCAATGCAGCAAATTTAATAGTTCAGAAAAATGTCTTTAAGAAACTAAATGCAGCTGTAGCTAAATTCATCTGGTACCCCAAGTCTGTCAGAATCAGCTATCAGAAGTTAATGTATCTTAAGAAAAAGTGAGGGCTGAGACTACCTGACTTTAACTTATATTATAATATGTTCAAACAGGGTCATTCAAGTTGTCGAATAAAATCCCATGGGTAAAGAATGGTATCAAATAGGAATTATGGTATGACTACGTCAAAAACAGTAAAATTAATCCCAGAGGCCTTCCATTTATAAATCAGGAAAATCTAAAGGATAGCAAATTTTATATTTCTTTAAAACAGAATAATTAGATTTCAAAAAAATGATGGAAGCACTAAACTTAACAAATATGTATACCCTGTTACATCTGAATCCAAACCTCAGATTAAATAACAAGATGATAAACTTGGAAAACTATCTGCTCATTAAGAAATGCAATGTTTGGGATATTTACAGACATAAGAAAAAATCTTTAGAGGACACAAGGAATGTCTTTATCCTTCTGAAAGGACACATCATAATACTACGGCAAATTAGAGAACTGTGCACTTCAATAATAGGACATTTTGAAGTACATGATAAACACATAGACGTGCAATACATTATGGAACTTACTAAGGAAAAAAATGCTATCTAATACCTATAGGCTAATAGTATCTCTTAGATATCAACCATCTATTTTGTATTCTAAATACTAGGTTGAAAAGCTCAAAGAAATCACTGAAAAGCAAAAATCTAAATCCATCGAATCAACATTAAAATAAATCTTTTTTAAGAAACTCATGTATATTCAACTAAAGATAACTAACAATGCTAACTTTACCCCAAAAATACTCAAGAATTTCAATTCAGAAGTTTCACCAAACTGTCCATGCTGCTACTCACAAATAGCAGGCCTATTCCACATCTTCTGGAGCTGTAAATGTACTTACTGTACTCACTGACTTTGACTAGGGAAGACGGGATATCAAAAATCCACATTATCATGGGAATTTGCAATTCTGCATAGCCCCCCTCAAAAAATTACCCAAATTTAATCTGCATATTCTAATTACTCTTTTCTCTTTAGTAAAATTGTACATTAATTACTCAGAACTGATTAGATAAAACCAAATTGTCATAGGAGGGCTTCAGAAGTATGGCAATAAAGTATGCATCAGCACATAAACTGATAACGAATAACCAAAGTAAGCATTCCTATTTTCTAAAATACTGGAGTGTTCTCCTGGATCATATCTTAAAAGAACAGATAGACCAGAAAAGACAAATTAGTGTGAATGTAAACTGAAAAGGGCATAAGACATTCTTTTGTGTGTCTAATCTAAAATCTCATATGCAGCAGTTACAAACAGTATGTAAACTGTGATACAAATATTAATCAGAAGTTAACATTTATGTAGCAATTGTATATATTGTATACAGAGGGGGGAATTTAATAAAGCCTTCATATTTTTTACCACGTAGGCATCACTCCACGCTGCTTACATGAAAGTATAGAGGTTTTAGATTCAGTAAGTCCTGCTAAGCGGCATGCATGCACACGCCAACACGGGAAGTTCCATGGCATGCAAATCATCTCATAAGCAGGTGAATCTCATGGAAATGAGTCAGGTAGAGAGATCCAGCAAGCAGACAGGCAGCTCATCAGACACTGTGTCAGTGTCTGTAGTGTACACGGAAAATTTCCATGTACAGGAGGGTAGACAGACAAAAGCGACTGTAAAAATATTGAAATATGGACAGAAATGACAAACTACATACAGATACGAGAGAAACTATCCTCCTGTGTGTTTGAAAAATTAATGGAAATAAGTTAAATTAATTTATTTTATTTTCATAATCTGGGCATGTTTGCCTGACGTACTGCAATGTGCAAACATGCTTTATAAAAAATATAAAAAAAAAAATGGAAAAAAATTAATATTATGTGACAGGAATATATGACAGAACCTTATGTGGAATATCTACAATGGTGCATTGGTGCTGTTGTTAACGTGGTAGGACTATGAAGTGTGTAGTTTCCAGGCTGTGAGCATGGATCCCTATGCAAATGTGGTAGAGTTACTGAATAGCAAAAAGGGGTAATCGTGTCCGAATATCCCCTTCGTGTAGGCAGAGAACCATGTTGGTGTGTACATAGGAGGTAGCCGACATCAGGGGAGGGTGTGTCCAATGACTTCTAAGCTCATTTCAGCTTAGCTGCTCCTGTTTGCTCAATGCACTGCTGTGCTGAGCGTGTCCGTTCAGGGGTGTGTGTGCATTAACTTCTAAGCTTTGTTTAAATACAGGGCATGCGTCTGTGTGGTGCGCCACAATGCTGAGTGTATCTAAAAGGTCAATGACATATTAATCAATCTTAATCCCTCTTTAACTTAAACTAGGGCCATTAAATGATGTTAATTATATACTAGGCAGGAGGACTGTATCACAGTTGGTCAATCACACATTCTGCACCTACAGCAGAGCTCTATAAAGTATGCATACACCCTACAATCTGATTTTTCCCCAATACTTTGGACCATTGGTGTACACACTTGGGAATTTTAACCGGAGAGAATGCTGGGGGCTGCTGCAGGTCTGCTACATATGTATGTGCTAGATGCTGAGGTCAATGCTGCTTGTGCTGCTGACAATAGGCCAGACAGAAAAGGAGAAGAGTGTTCAGGCCCAGAGTAACCTTCCAGGAGCTACATGAGCTAGAGATTGTAGAATGTTATAGGGTGGACAGGGACATACTATAAGAACTCACTGAGCTTTGCTGCCCTCAACTCAGACCCAGAGCCAACAGAGGGGAACCCATCCCAGTGGAAACAAAGGTACATTTTCCCCCTTAAGATACTAGCTACAGGTACTTTCCAAAGACTAACTGGGGATATGATGTGGGTCTCACAGGCATCAGCATCCACGGTACACCACCAGTTCCTGGATGTCATGCTACCACATGCCAGTGAGCACATTTCTTTTCCCCTTACCCCTAAGGCAAGGGCCAGCAATATGCAACAATTCTACCATGTAGCACACTACCCTGAGGAACTGGGTGCCATAGACTGCACTCATGTACACATCAAGGCACCACCTGGTGAGGAGGGTAGAATCTAAGTCAACCGCAAGGGGTACCACTCCATCAACTGCCAGGTCATTTGCAATGCCCAGGGAATTATCATGAATGTGTGCTGGCAGCCCTGGCAGTTATCATGACTCCCATATCTGGCACGTATCACAGTTGTATCAGATGTTTGCTGGGGGGACATCCCACAAGGCCATTTACTGGGCGATGCTGGCTACGCACTGGAACCGTGGATGATGACACCCATCACAAATGCACACAGAACCACAGAGGAATGCCATAATGAGGCGCACACACAAACTAGGAACATCATAGAGCACGTGTTTGGGTTTCTGAAGTCACGGTTCCAGTGAACTTGACATATCTCGTGAAGCCCTGCAGTACTCTCCAGCCATATGTGCATATATGTTCACAGTATGTACCATGCTATACAACTAATCCTGCAGAAGCAGCTGCAGCAGGATCAGCAACGTGAAGGGATACACAGTCCCCCACCAGTGCCTAGGTCACCACAGCCACAGGAGGACTTGGAGGAGGAACCCCCTGATGATGTCCCTGTAGGCAGACGTAGGCATGCCAGGTACAGCCTGGCATTGGCTAAAAGACAAAGCATAGCACATTCACTGACAACCTAGGGCCCTAGAGACTGATACCTCACTCCTACACACATACATACATATATTAAAATAGTTAATTCCAGGCAACACACACAACCTGTACCTATCCATGTACTGGCTGTGTACTGCTTGCATCAGACAGAGTCAGCCCTGAACTACAGTTCTGTCAACTGCTGTATTCCCACGGTAAGTCTCTGACCTACAAACTAATTGCAAAGATTACTATAATATGGTATCGTACGTATGGATCTGCTGCTGCTATGCAAGGAAATACTGTGGGCTATTTGGACAGATGTAACATTCACATGGGACTACAGATACTCAGTCCAACAGTACGTGTTCCTTAATATTCACTAGGCTTCATGGTTGGAGTATCCACTACATCAGTCAAAGGAGATGTTAAACAGTGGGCTCACATGATATGTGGACTACTGTCTATCCCAGCAGATCATGTGCTGTTGTTCCCCTACCCCCAACACAGCAGTGTTACCACATAACTGCTTTAACAGAAAACCAGCAATGGTATACCAGCGGACCAGGCAATCTCAGGGCGGTAACACAGAAATCGATCACACACATTGTATGTCTCACTTAACGCAGGATAACAAAGTACATATTTATGCTGATGATTGTGTGATGAATGACTCCTCTCTGTCAGGTAGCCTGTGTGGCTCAGTGGGCTAGGGAAGTTAGCATGGGTGAAGGTAATGATGGTTCTAATCTTTTTGCATGTGAGGCATTATTATGTAGGTGTTTTCACAGAACGTCAGTCTGTGTGTGGTGTAATATTTTGAACCTCAGTCACATATTAATGACATCAGACAGCTGGGGAATGCCATGAACAATTTGAGTGAAGGGCAGTACTGCAGAAACAGGGACAGATGTCAATGTCTGTTGCATACAAAATCCCGGACTAGAGTACAGGTAGGTGTGGCCTGAAGTCACTCTAGAAGTACTGACAGCCCCACTGGGAATGCCCGTACACTTAGTTAAAATGAGCACAGTTCTGTATGAGCACAGTTCTGTCACCCCTTCATCAAAATGACCTGTTATGCATAGATATTTCTATACCTACAGATATATATAAAATGAGCACAGTTCTGTCGCCCCTTCATCAAAATGACCTGATATGTAGAGATATGTCTATACCTATAGACATATATGTATACATATCAATCTGTCACAATCTCTCGCTCACATATATAGTATATCTGCTTCTAGGTAGTGTCAAATAGATATATACTGGTATATATATCTATATATATTAAACCAATACATAGACTCACTCCATATAGCTACATAGCATGTATGCATACCATACACAGACATAGCTACATTTATACATACATCCCTGTTATATACAGAAATATGTCTGTGGATGTCTGTATTATCCTACATACCCCAATAACAGCCAGTAAATCTGCACTATCACACATCCATACTACTGCTCAAAGGATCCAACATAAGGGCACAACAGTACATAATCCACTTACCTACAGACACCTATGCCTGTTGGATGTCACCACATAGAAACAGGTGAGCAGGTGGTGTAATGTATAATGTTGCCAGCACACACATGGACAGGGCACATTGTTCCTGCCCAAAGGCTTGCCTATCTAAGTGCAAACAGCCACATATGACCATACTGGTAACTGTACACACTTAGCTAGGATAATAACAGATGTCACACTGCTAGGATACTAGATGCAGATAACAGTATGAAGCAATATCACGCTGCAGGCCACAGATGCTGTTCAACACAAGCCTCGTGTGTGAAATCCACAAGTACTGTGCCTGCAATCACGTATACAACAGACAAGCTGTGGCACTTGCGATAAGTACTGCACTCTATAGTGCTTAAGACTAGATAGGTAGGGGTTCTAATCTCACTCCAGGGTGTGCGTCTGTGTGTGTGTGTATCCCCCTGCAAAACAACTGACATGCCCTCATGGGCTACCAACCTGCAATGCTTATCCACCTTTTGGCACTGTAACTTGCTGCTGGCGTCCAAACTGTCCTCTTCTACAAGGTCTGATGATGTCATTCACCTTAAGACTACCAGCTGTCAGTGTAGTATCAGACTTAAGCTGTGGCATGCATGATAAGTACTGTGCTCTAAAGTGTGCAAGGGTAGATAGGTAGGGGTGCTAATCTCACTCCACACTACCTGGTATGTGTGGATGTCCATATGGCCTAAACATGATCACCTCAATAACGTAGAAACAGGTAGGGTTTTGCAGTATTCTAATTTTAGCGGGTGATGTGGCAGCCCAAATGACTGACCACAACAAGGTCTGCTGATGTCATCAAGCATTATATGTCATAAAGTGATAGTACTAGCAGACATGAGGTGTGTTGTGGGCCTCACATACTGTGATCTGCAGTGTGCACCATTACATAGATAAGTGTTCTAAACTACATAAAGCCAACTTGAACTATGTGTGTGTGCCTTGGCGTGTCCTGTACGCAGTAATTGGAGGTGGTACTAGTCTCAATGTAGCCTTGTTCGTGTGTGAGGCTGATACAGCATTTTACATCATCTTATGGAACCATAGGACGTTTAAACTTCACTAGCATAATGGCCATACATCCTTCACAATCCTCCATAAGTTTATACCCGTAGTTACATGATCAGTATATATTGCCCCAGTCCAAGAGGGACACAGGCAAATGCTCTGTGTTGGCATGACAGTCGCCCAGCCAATCATGCAGATGGCATATGCTGAGGTGCACTGAGGTGCTCTGTTTGCCATCGGACAGGGTTCTGTTCCAAGGGTGTGTTTACGTCTGCTAGAAAAATCTCCCCCACCAGCATGTATTACTCACCTCACATACAAGGTTAATATCCTTACAGTGCTTTATCCATCTACTATGCCTCCTACAGATGGCAGCACATGAGTCACATGCCCCGTATGCAAGGCACACATCACCTCTGAGTAGTCTATATGCCACAGGCTAAGATGACACTCATTGCAGACGATCCCCATGGAACACATACTAAAAACGTGAAGTGTCCTTGTGAGGGACAATACTGTTGTGTGCAAGTGCCAGTACTGCTTGGAAAGGTACATTACCAAATGGCCATTGCACTCAGGAATTGGCATGATGAAGGAAGAGTACTTGGAGGTTATGAGTATGTCACTTACAGGTGACTGAGCCATAAGCTATGCCATATGATTCCTGCCATACCACTATAGAGACATGGTGATCTGAGGCATATGAGGTTTACACCAGTGTACCCAAGTCTGTGTGCCCAGTTCTTTCACCCTGAGTATTTACATCACATGTTGTGACTGATGTGCTACTTACCAAGTACATAAGTCTTACTGATGGAAATGATAACGGATATATATCATATTACCGCAAATTGAAAATGTCGAATGGCACAAAAGCGAAAGTGCCAAAATGTTGAGGGTCAGTTTTTGAGATTGCAGTACAGTGAAGATTGGGATATTTGCCCTTTCCTCACTGTAGTGCAATCTCGGAGTTGGAATACATATTTAGTGAGGGGTGTGAGGGGATGCAGCCCCCTACAATACTGAATTCAAGTTTCGGCATTTTTGCTCTTGTGAGCGTTCGATATTTTCAGTTTGTGATGTTATGATACAGACACAATGATAACACACACAGCTATGCATGAAGATCATGGCCATTAGTATGTCAACAGGCATGTGCTCAGCAATACCCCTCGCAGGGTACAGACATAACACTGAGACCCTATGAGTACTCACAATTTGCAGGCATTAGCCAACACGGTTAGTCACAGTCAGTCAGTAGTCACATGTAATGTGCTTAAATGGCTTCTAAGCATTGGAGGACACAGGACTGCACCCTGTTGAACACTGTTGCTTACAAATCAGCTATTGGAGGTGGATGTTCCTATGTTGAGTATGTGTGCCATCAATGGGCCACTTAGTGACCCCTAAAATGTCAGTATCATGAATGCCTAAGTAGGTGCTTTGTAAATGCTGCCTGAGCAGGGGATATAGACAGATGGCTTGGCTCAGTCTAGGGGGTTGTATGCCCTGACGTCCTCTCACCCAGGTCCTGGAGGACTGCCATGGACATGTCCACCACATGTAACAGTCATGCTCCCCCTGTTACACATACACATTGTGTACAGTCAACTGTGCACAGATCACACATATGTGTGCTAATCAGCTCCATGATGATTGCCCCTACAGGCATACAGATATAGATACTTAGATAAAGAGGTCTATGGTTATGTTGGTCCGTGGATGCACCATTTCTGTGTGCAGGGGTATGACAGTTGCTGTTGTCCACTCAGCTGGGGTGCAGCCAGTGGTTTCAGTATGATTTCAAGATTTTCCCAATGAAGTTGGCAATCCTTGCCAGATCACATGTGGGATGCAGCCTGGAATGTTAGCATGTGCAATAGATGCTGTGTATCCTCCAGTGAGAAGCCAGTTACGAACTGCTCTGTAAATATGGAAGTTATGGGAGAAGTTCTAGGAATGTCATGTGTCACGTGGTGGGGACAGGGGAGTGTAGTTGATACAGAGAGTGTGGGACTACAGGTTAGCTACGAGTACAGACCCATCATATGTTGCAGCATTATGTATGACTCTGACAATTTGGGCTTGTCCTTTGAGGTCATGCATGTAACTGCACTGTGGTTCTGCATTGTGTGGGTGGTTAATTTTGTCACCTGCCATGTCTACACAACATCACAACAACACTATGTGCATCTTTTAGCTGAGGAGGTTGTGCCTCCACGTTATCGGGGCACACTCACCCCAACTGTCACATAGCACTGTCAACCCGTTATTGTACAGCCTGCTAATGGCAGGTGTCCACCAGTCAGGTATGCCGTGCCATGACAAGCCTGTGTCCCTCCTGCCACGTATAGCTAAGTTCATGCAGTTGGAATGCTGCTGACAAAATGCATGGGTGTAGAGCTCTGCATACTTGCCTATTGCATCTGAAGGGGGAGGTGCAGTCAAGCTATGTCAACCATCCCACAGGAGGTAATACATGGCTTTGTTGACATACATGTCTACATTGTCTGCAAGGGGGGTTTATGCTGGTAGTTCTAATGAGACTGCTATGTGGGCAGAACCCACCAGGGTGCACTTCACATTGGGGGGCTGTGGTGAACACACATTGTGGTAAACACATGGTGCAATATGCTGGTTCCACGTGTGAGGATGTCATGGCACTGCTCCAGGGTATCATAGGTACAGACCTGGACTAACCTTTGGGCAAGTGGTCTTCAGCACGACTAATCAACACACTGTATACATATTACACCTCCCTAACGTGTTTGTGTGTGCTCTGTACAGACAACTTGCATGACTCTCTTCTTGCAACAAGCTGGAGGTAACTGCAATAGGTATGTGCACAGAGGACAACTAGTATGTAGTGCCAAGCAGTGTTCCCAGATTTCTGAGCCATTTCACCTGCAATGCAATGAGAGGAGTTAGCATGCATACAAGCACTAACACATTCATACACCGACTGATACTGGACCACACACTGATACTTTTGCTCAAGGCCACAGCATTCCTACCGACTGTAACTGGTGAAGCCCGTTGCTTGCTACACTATGCAATGGATGACGGAATTATGTTTCATTCCAATCATGGCCTGATAAGTTGGTGTTTGACAATAGTAGGCCAGAAGGCCTTGCTGGAAACTGTGTACATTATGTACAGTGTGTTATAGCAGCCTGTGAATAGGCAAGTGCCTGACGGTCATACTCTGGGAAGATAGCACTGGGAGACCTACACTGCAATGACACCACTCACCAGTGGAGTTCACCATTCTTCATTATTGGTATATCCCTTCTAGCCATTCCCTCCCCACAGTCACAGCTACAGTCAGTGACCTCTCACTGAGTACATTAGCAGGTGACTGCATATTAGGAGCTGTCACCAAATCCCACACAGAACCAACAGTAATCACGGCCTAAGTCACACATTCAGTTGTAGTTTGAGCCACTGGCAAAGACTACATGCCAACAACTGCACAATACTATCCTTTGGGAAGACACCCACCCCTGGAAAATAATGTAGTGTCCACACACCACAAACAGTTGAGCTAGTACACATGGAGTTATGGACACAGAGTAATGTAGCCTTTCCCTTTCAATAGTCAGTTAGATGTGGGGATGCAGTCACTGTTGTACAACCTATACAGACAAGTATGGGATGGAAATCCCAGACTGTCACTGCTATACTGCATATGGCAGTTATCACACCTATCACTATGTGCAATGGCACCCTTGCTATGTCACTACACAGGTATATCGTACAACTGTTGCAGCCTCACAGGTTCCATAGTAAACCAATACACAGTGTAGATAACATGTCTTATGGAGTCCATGTCAAGACCATACATGTGTAGTCTGTTACATAAATGCTTTGGGGGGATGTGTATGGCTCCAAACAGGGAGGTGTTGAATCCCATGTTGTACCCCCGTGCGTATCTATGTATTCATGAAAGGACTAACACATTTCTCACCTGTTCTACACATGTACAACATCACCGTGGTATACACAGTACATGCTGGAGAGACAGGTATGTAACAAAGACAGTACACCTTAAATGAAACACACACCCCCATGCATGTAAAGCAGACATCTGCTGTGACACACCTCATGTTCAGGTCACGCAATGTGGACACAGGATATTTGTAGATGGGTCATCTACAGCACCACAGCTTGCAGATGCCTTAATTCCTAGAATCATGGTGACAGTTATCAAGGGTATCACACCTTTTCACAGATTAGGGATGCATGAATATGCTGAATGATGCCATAGTCCTTGTTAGCTTGTTATACACATATGAACCTATGTAGCAATGCGGTTATAGTGCTGTACCTTGCTGAAGACATATATCTGCTGTGCTGACATGACATCCTGTGTTGCTGTACTGCCGCTGTGTACCCACAACTTCTCCCACTAGACTCCTGAAACAGGAAAAATAAACAGGTCCACGACACACCTTTCATTGTGTAAGTATATAGCCATTACACCATACAACATAAGGTAAACAACAGTATGTGACATACTCATGAGAATTGCCAGCATACAGTATCTGCCAGTAACCACTACAAGTGGCATGGCAAAACAGCACTGCATTACACAAGTACATGTTAACTAATATAGTCATCCTGTGCATCAGACACATAGCTTAATTTCCCTGTATTGACGACAAGGATGACAGGGATGTGGCACAGGTACCATCACTTGCACAGGGTGTTGTATGGGGATGCAGGAGGCCTAGGCTGACCCAAATGGTTGCCAACATTTGTGTGAGCCACGTAGGGAAACAGGTAAGATGGAAAATGGAAAGTTGGTGTGTGTGTCTGTAGGCGACTTGCATTCAACAGTGGTGTGTGTGTGTGTGTGTGTGTGTGCGTGTGTGTGTGTATACACAATGTCAAGCTCGGTGCTAGCCCTAAATGTGGTATGTTGGACAGCATTGGACCATACATGGTAGAGCTGACAGTTCACTGTCTCCTGTCCCGAACATGGGAACTGGTTCTGCCAGGAGTTGCACTGGCACCTCCATGCCCAAGGTCAAAACAGGTGCTAGTACCTGGCGGTGACTGCTGTGTGCTGCGACTGTGTCCTCCATGGGATCTCCCAGGACCATGAACCCATGGCCTGCCACGTCTTGGTGTGGACAGCATACTCCTCTCTGCAGCGCTCGATGTACTGCCACTACGAGATCATGATTGTGCATGGCCACGTGGACTCTCAGCAGATGGGGTTGCTGACCTATGTCCACGAATCTGAAACTCAACTCCAACCAGACATTCCAGCACAATGTATGGTCCAAGAGAGACACTGTCTCAGCCCACCTTCTGTCCACTGCATCAGTGAACCGATCTAGGGTGTCACCAATGCGGTGGAGGCAGTCACAGATGTTAGACTGCGATGTGCTGCATCCATAACCCTAAGCATATGTCTGGGGTTCCCCTCAGAATGTGCCTGTGCCTTCATGATGGCCTGAAACATGCGCCAAGTGACCCATGATGTGACATTTGCAACAGGTGGTGGATGGACAGCAGGCCTCCTACAAGCACCCCTTATCAATCCACCTGTGTGGGACCTGGCCAGTTTTCTGGCTATGGCCAGTGTCTACACTCACTGGAGCCATAGTTGCCACACTTTCCTGTTCAATGTCCCCACCCTCTGACTGTCCAATATTTGTGGCATCCAGGGACTGGGTATGGGTCGGCATACTGAGTGTGTGCGGTGACAATCAGGGCAAAAGAGGGATGTCAACCTCTGGGACAGATCCAGCCCCCAAAACTCCCACCTGTGCCTCACTATGGCCACCACCATCATCATCAGAGTCTGTGGAGACAATGACATCATCAACCCCCCCCCCCGGTTACCTGTGTGAAGAAAGAGAAAGCAGTACATTAACACCTGCCTATTATGCTCTGCAGTGCTATGTTGTGATATGTGTAAGGCCCTATACACTGTCAGCACTATGACAGACCTGTGGAAAACCCAACCTCATATAATAGGACTTGAGGAAAGTACTCTTCCCACTAACAGCTGTAGTTACTTGTAAATAAACTCTCATTGCCCTGCAAGCTGATTAGCAACAGTGAAGTACACTGTTGACATTAGTGTAGACTCTGCACACTTGACACATATGACACAATGTAGTATCCTGACAATACTGTCACACATATCAGTGTAGTCACACCTGCAAGGCATAGGTATGAGTCTAACATGCGTACAGTCAGAAAATGTGTGTGCATTTGGCAATCATGCCAATAATATAGCAATGCAGGCAGCAGGCCTGGGATGACAGTCTAGGGATTACAATGTTGTAAACATACATCAATAACAAAACAGTGTCATGCTTATCAGGAGCAGGACCACGGGCTTGTGCGATACCTGATGGACCTGTGAAAAGTTGAGGGAGAGGTAATGTCAGTACCACTGCATATTCCACCACCACATGGTAATACATCCATATATCTCACATTTACAGTAGTTACTGTGTTAATTGTTATAGTGGTCAAAATCTGAGCACAACAGTCAAACTGCAGCTAAACCCTTCCCCCGCCAAAGCAGACAGACCTGACATCCACATAAGACTATGTACACACTGACACACTGAATGCTACAGTACTGCAGTGCTGATCAAATGGAGCTTACCTGCATGCTCCTCTGCCGTGGAAACTGTGGCATCCACATCCACCATGTAGGGTGTGTGATGGATGCCTGGGAGCTGTCATGTGTGCCTAGATTTGCCAGGAATTCCTCTGTGGCTGAGAGTGGTTGTTCCACTGCAGGCCCTCCACTGGTGGTGCACAATCTCTAGCTACATCTGCCATTCTTCTGCTTGCAGCACTGATCATATCCATTGCACGGTGTCAAACCTGCTCATATATCCTATTCTGATGACCTGTGGCACTGACATCACAGACAAGGTCAGCATCCCACTGTTCCCTGTTGTGCCTCCCCTGGACAGTAGGACTTTGTGGTGCTGACGGAGCCCTTCCAGTATCAACTCATTCTCTGCATCCATGAAAGCTGCATGGCATTGTGCATACATGTTTCTTGAAAGACAACAACATGAAACACAAGTCAGGATCACATACGTGGAAGTACACTATGCACAGATACAGCAAGGACAGAATGGCTGACAACATCCGCTGCTTGATCACATGTCATATTCCACAGTGTACAAACATACTAAGCGTGTGGATACAACTAGAATACTATCAATAATCAGGTATTCCCATGTGTGCCATTGCAGATACTGCTGTACGATCATACGGCCGACAATGGCGTCTGCTGTAGTGTGTCCCCCAAGGGCTCCCCCATAATATGTCAAAACAACTGTGCCAAACAAACAGCAGTGTGTGATTACAACCACTATAAAGGGGGAGCCCCACAAGCCCAGTCTGCCACACTAAAAATATACATTCCACCTTTGAGGTACTGCACATCCTCTGTATGTGTAACAAATCTGGAGATCATTGACATGCCATCATCACAGCTCTAAGAATGGCTTATTGCTGTGACCCCTATTTCCCCGTAACTATATTCACACATCTGCAACCTGATGTACACAAAACGGTTACATACTTGATGGAGTGCAGTACTCCTCCACTGATATGTGCTGATAGTTAATATTTTGGGGTCTATTATCACATTATTGAACTTTTAAAAGTTCAAACACCATAAGCTCGAACTTAAAAGTTCAAAAACATAATTAAAAAAAAAAAACACAAAAAACTTACCTGAAGATTGTAAGCAGGGTGGCAAGCCCACCGCACCCCACACAGACCCCCGCTACTTAAATATACCAACTCTGAGATCGCACTACATTGCAGGAAAGGGAAAGTTTCCCTTACAGAGATCTCCTATTGAAACATCTGAAGTTCAAACATATGGTTTCGACCATATGACGTTCGAACTTGTAAAAGTATGACAACATGAATGTGACCCATATTTTGCATAAGTTTGTTCTGTGTGAAGCTGCTTGCCTTTTTAACATGCTTCTCATCAACAGGTGACTGCCTCTTAACCAATCTGTGATTCAGAAATGCTAATTGCAGCCAAAACAACTGATGTGCACTATCATCAGCCCATCGCAAGCAATCACAGTACAATATAGAAGTCCTTCATGTAGATTAGGGGCCCTTTCTGATATGTTGTGCTAGACATTACTGGGGTGAGGAGACAACTTCATCACAGAGGGCAGGTCTGTAGCAGCAACTTTTACACAGAGATGGGTGTGATACAGGCTGCAGCTGCTGCTGCAGGTAACAGGCATAGGCAGAGAGTGTGAACAGTTTGGAGGACAACAAGCTGTAGGAGTAACTGTGGGAGCTATGTCAGCCTTGTTGAAAAGGCAGAGACATAGTGAGGGTGCCCTTTCCAGTCCAATTAAGGCATGTGTTAAAGGTAAGTATGTTAGGCAATGGTATCACTAACAGAGTACTAGCACATGTTTGTTGTGTCCTTGAGCAACATGGGGGTAAATATAACAATATGTCCACCATTTGGGCAACTGTCAGGCCATGTGTTACAGTCTGGTAGTAATTTGGAGTAGGTATGAGGGCAGTCCTTGTTACAAGCAGGTACTTCAAATGTATATGTTAGTTGTGCATCTGTTTTATTCAGCACTGTGAGTTTGAAAGGATTGTGTGGTGCACTCTGATAACAGTGGCCCTCATTTGCAGTACCTGAGTTGAATTTCGCTGTAAATGCATATTAATGCATGATGTGACACTTTATGCACTTATACTTTTGCTATAGGGATATGTGAAGTGTATTTCTATCTGGAGGCCTGTGACTTCCATCAGAGAAAAGCAGACATTTAATTTGATAAGCATTGTGAGGATAAAGCATGCATGACTCAGTTATTAATCGCTGGCTTCACAATACTGTAATTCCACTGCTACACACCACTGGATTTGAACCAGGGACTGAGTGTGGCAGAACATACTGTTTGCAAGGCATTTAACAGACTGAGCTACTGGGTCACTAATACACCAAGTTTATTTGCAAGATATATGTGCACACACATAACAACAGGTGCCTCTAACTACAACAGTTTTTGCTATCTACCCACACTATTCCAGGAAGGGTCAAATGTATAAACTGCTACTTAACGTGCCTTAAACCTGAATGTAACAAGTTGGTACTATCTGTATAAAATACTGATATTGCTCATGTCTGTAACCTGTACGAAACTACTATTTACTAAATGTTCTGTGTATTATGATATTGGAGTTTTTCTCCCCGGGCCTCAGCTGAAAATGGACATATATCCTGTCAGACTATCCCGGTCACCAAATGTAAAATAAATAAATAAATAAATATAGGGTGTGACAAACATTTTCTATGTCCATCAGTATGTGCATGGCTTTATATGGCTGTATTTCTGCATCAGGGTTCCAGTTGAACATGTATTTTGCCATTAATGCCTTAGCAGGTGTCTTTCTACATGTTGCTGATAAAGGGCACATTTACCTGCTATCACAGGCCTCACTAACATCCATTACTACGTCTCTGGCTTTCTAGTAGTGTACTACTGCACCTGTCTAAGGTACACTCCCATTTTTTCCATTACTTTTTAACCAAGGTTGCGTGGTACAATTACTTTGTTTTGTTTAAACCATCTGTTTTAATTAAGAGTTGTGTGGTGTGGAAGATTAATGCAGCGGTCTGCCGCTGCGACGGTCTTAGGTTCAAAATATGGGACAGGTGTTTATTTTATAAGTGAGTATTACAATTTTAAAAACACATATAGTCAATATACCTCTATTTAGCTCAGCTTAGCTAGTGTCATCCTAAAAAAATATAAAGAAAAGAAAAATGGGGAGATAGGAAAGTGGTGAAATGGGGTGCAAACAGGGGGAAAAACATAGTGAGAGAGAGGTAAGGATGTGCAGGATGGATGTAGGAAAGAACCAGAGCTATCCATTTCTGGTACAGCAAGAACTGTGCACTTTGACAGAATTTTTACATGACTTTGAACACTCAACCCTGAGATAGAGGGGTGAGGACAACATAACTGCATTGTCAAGCCAATTGGACCAAATTACGTGTGCCCAGTGGACACGTGTGTGAAATGGAGAGCTTTGTACAGGACAATATATATATATATTTTTTGAGACAGGAGCCCATTTTTTTTTTTAAGTGAGAATGGAATGTTGGGGAAGGGACATAGGTACGTGTGGGGAAGGTAGGTTCGGTAGGTGATGCATTTGCTGACAGACAAGACAGCGGACACATGAGGGGGGTGAACACTTTGGATAGGGAGGTTGTTGTGGGATCTAAGTCCCACGTGCCTCTACAAGGCAGCAGCATGACTCACATCCCCACCCATGGGTCTGTCAGCACTGCTCCGTCACTGACGTGGGGCTGGCAGTGGTGGTGGCTGGGTACCGGGATGAGGCTTCCTCACCAGGGTGGCCAGCATGTCCTCAATCTGGCACAGGCGCTGGTCAAACCCATGTTTGACTATACTGCGCAGCAAAACTGGCAGCTCAGCCCGGGTGACAACTCCCCCTCCACCACAGCTCCCAGAGGGGGGAATCCATCCCCGTCCCGTGAGGTGGTACTACCCGACTTCACAGGTAGTGCAGGGGCAGCAGAGAGTGCATCACTGGTCTGGATCTCAGACGTGCTGGGACCTGGTGCCATGGCCAGAGGAGGCAAGGCAGGCAGATAAGCTAGAACAGGCCCACCTTAATGTGTTGTGGTAATAAGTTAAGGTCAGTAATAACCAAACCATTGTTAGTATTAACTGAATGGAAACATCACAGCTATTAATCCAAATACATTTTAATGTATATTATGTGTAACACCAGATTAAATAACAAGAATTAAACCATAATGCCAACAAAACAGTTTAACAAAATATTTTAATACTAATTCATGATAACACATAACAATAATAAATCACATTTTACCAAAATATAGTTAGTTTAACAAAATATGGTAACATGAAATCATAATAATAACAATAATAATAATAAATTAATGAAGATAAGGCGTGGGGAGAGTGAGAAAAACATTCCATTACTGACAATGCAGATTATATCCCTGAAAACACTGATAATAAATACCCTACCAGTGTGTAGTGTTAGTTTTGAGTACAGTGACTACAATTCTCCTACAGCTGATGTTCACAGGTTCATAGGTGTGTACTAGGCTAATGGCTCTGGAGCCTTTACAAGCCTCACCCATAGAACTGCCCTGGCATTAGTTTCCAGAGCCTCTATTGAGTAGAGCCATTGGAGTGATCCCCGGGGTGAACTTCCTATTGTCCATCCAATCATCAAGGTTTCTCTTGAACAGGGGCAGAGAGGTGCTCAGCTTGACATGTACTGGAAGTCTATTCCAGAGCATGGGCAGTCTCTGGGTGAGGAACCTGTTCCCTCCAGCATGTTCTGTTGATCATGTAGCACATACATATCTCTCAAGCTGTTAGCATGGCTCAGTATGGGCCAAGCAATAACAAATGCAGGTACACAACTACACTGGACAGTTTCACATAATGTGGATTTATATAACTACTAAGGTGTTCTCTGTAAGTGGATTTGGTAATACATTGCCTGCCAGGTAATCAATTTTCTGGTACTCCTGTGACAGATGGATTAGGCAGTTTTAATTACATTACAAGAAGTTGTGACACTTGCAAGGCATGTTTGTGTACAGTACATAAACTAGACAGCCGTCATGCCTTAGTTGGCAGGCACAGGAATAGAACCCAATAGCGGTGACTGCAGAGGACATCTGCAAATAATGTAACAATTGACTGCAGCAACTTAGTACAGACATGCAAGGAATATAGCCGTACTGAAAATATTTAGACAGATATATTTAGGAATCAACAAGGTTGTTTAACACTTTATTGGCATTGCTGATAAGTTTCTGTGAAATCTAAACACAGTATCTACTCATAACATGGGCTACCTCAAACATATACCTTTTGTTCCTGGAGTGGGAGAAAATGAGAGCATTATGTGACTGATACTGGCCTGGAGACAGCCTTGAACTATGAGTTGAGCAATACATGTTACAGGACATTCGTTTTGCATTCTAGAACTATTACAGTGCTATACTTGACTGCAATGACAGTAGAATACACGAGTGGAGTACAACAGTACTGCATACATTAAGACAGATTTATTTAGGAATCAACAATGCTGCTACACACTTTATTGGTAATGCTGTTAAATTACTGTGACGTCCACACACAATATCCACCCACAGAGTGGGCTACCTCACCCATATACCTTTATTACCTGGAGTAAGAGGAACAGATAGCATTATGTGGCTGATATTGGCCTGGAGATAGCCTTGGACAGTACTATGAATTAAGCAATACAGTTTGCAGGCCATTAGTTTTGCATTCTACAGCTATTACAGTGTTACACTTGACTGCATTAACTTTATCATGGACAAGCAGTGCATACAGCTCTAATGCAATGGTTATGACAACACAATCCTGCTATATACCATTTTGCTTACTGTTATTGGTATTGTTTATTGGAATACAGTTGTTATTGTTCATTTATTGCAATGCAGCTCTAATTGCCCATTTATTGCACTACAGTTTTTATTGTGTAAACCTTATTGCAGTAAATGCTTTACTCTTTCTTGCTTATTGCACTACTGTTGGCATGATAAATCCGTACTTACCACACTCACGGCACAACCTGGCCAGGCGCCCGGCATGGGACTCAACACTGCGAGTCTTCTCAGCTGCAGTTATTGAGAGAGAAGCACACCATTATGCATGCCAGTTTTGCAGTCATTCAGCTTGCATTTTGGTAAAACATTGGAAAACATACTTACATATTTGTGGGGCATGCCCAGCTCTTGCCTCCTGGACCCAGGAGTCCAAGGTTCCCCTCTTTCTCCTCTTCAGGTTGTCATAATGGTGGCAACACTGCTCACCAGTGGGGGCGATACCAGTAGCACTTGTAAGTTCCCTGGTCAACTGGTCCCAGGGCTCTGCCTTACTTTCCAAGCCATGGAAACTGCCCTGCATCAGCCTAGGTTCATAATTCTTTACTAGGAGCCCAACAAAGACCCTGGACTCCTGCACAACCCATCTCTGTGCCCGAAAATGCACACTTTTCTCCAACACCACCTAGCATATCAGCAGATAAGGAGACTCCAAAGAATGGTGCAAAATTCCCGCCTACAGCACCAAATATAGGCTGTTTTCCTGTCTTTACACGTCATTGAGCAACATTCAAAAAAGTGCCGCATCGCAGAGCTGAGCAGTGTGAAAACTCTCACAACTGAGATTTTAGCAAAGCTTAGCATTGCACAAATATTAGTAGCTGTTAGCATGTTTAAGCAGTGTTCAGCACAGCGCAGCAGTACTATATTTTACAAAGTTGTTTTTAAAAGTATACATAAATACTAAATTAAATTACAAACACCTTATGAGTGCTATGGACTCGAACCCAGGACCTATTAAGCATTAGGTTGCAACTCTACCCATTTAGCTACATGGATATTATGAACACTAGTCTACTTCACATACACTATTGGGCTACCTGTTAGCTCTGCCGAGCACCTTGCCATGCCATGCAAACACAGATTAACAAATAAATAATTAATTACATCTGTTTTCTATTTTTAGATGTCTGACAGGTGTCAGCTATGTATATATAAGCGCTGCGCAAACGGTAAGTACAAAAAAAAAATTATGCAATCATAATTAATTACATCCAGTAAATGTATAGCAGGTGTCAGCTGTCTATATGTGAGCACAGCTTGGCATTGCTGTGTTCTGCACTGTGCAAGCATACATAAAAATAACTTATTATACATTTACAACAATTCACAGCATTTCAACAGTAGAGGCGAGCATTATAGGGAGCTTCACCCTGCACATAACATCTGAACAGGTATCCACAACCATGGGTAGCATCTGCACTTCTCCCTACACAGATTCAATATCTCTGCTCCTATGCTCTCCCTTGGAGGTGCACCGTCATTAATATGCATGGCACATGCCGTGGGGGAACCATGTTTATGTACAGATACACACCGTGTAGGCTCTACATGGTGCCTACACAGATTTTATTAAATCCTGGTAAGAGTGTTATCTATATTTTGTATTTTGTTGTAACACTGAAAATTCTCTTGCAACAAGATGTACCTAAATATGACTGTAACTCTTCTACAGTATAACTGAATTTGTGGCTTGTAAAATGACTGGTACTGGAATTTGTAAACAAACAAGAGAAAAACAATATTTGAAAAAAGAAGAGCACATTTTAAAATATACCTAGTAACCTGAGAAGCAGATGCTAAAGAGGCATTGATTTGTTTTCTCAAAAGAGAAAGGTTAATCATTAACTTCTGCATGTTCGCACAAAATAAAGGTAACATTTTTAGCAAAAGAGCTAGCCAGTTTAAAATCCTGAATGCCAAGATACATTTTCTTCCCCAACTTATCCAGTGCTTTTGCATCCTTGACAGAGGGAATGGGGTAAGCAGCAGTAATCTATTCAGCAGAAACAGTTGTAGATAAGAAAAAACACTGCTGAGTCTGTTTTAAGAAAACAAATGTTTATTTGTATGAGATGCTTTGTGTAACCTGTCGGACTTGCAAGGCAGGAAGCTAACTATCAAGGCCTGCTAGACACTGAGAAAAACATTTTTAAAGCAGGCAACACAGGGACAGCAGCTGCAATATAAGGCAAAGCAAAGCATTCTATATTTTTGGTGCCCCATAAATTTCACTCTAATCCCACTGAAAAAACACTTCCATATTTGATAAAAATCAGAGAAAGATAAATCTTCAAAAGGGCAATCTGAAAGCATAGTCTGAAAGCATAGTTTTCCCAGAATAAGAATATTCAGAGAAGAAATTCCTGAAGTATAACCATCTCCCTGTACTGTCTGCTCTTCAGATTTAAAATTCAAGATAGAACTCTTTTTATTGCCTGGACAAGAAAGCATCAAGAAAAAAATACAAATGAACTTCTAGCAAATCACAGTAAATCTTTCCTGTCCAAAGAAATGGAAATAGGAGATTGGAAGGTTTTCTCACTATGTTTTCTTTTTCTGGGAAAAAGGCATGTTACCCACGATACAGGCTCCCTATCCTGTCTAAGTGAAGAACTTTTACCCCTCCCATAACTCCAACAAGAGTGGTTCTCCCTTGCCCACCAAGGACATAACTGGAGCCACAGAGAACATGGTTATTCTCCAGTCTTTGGTGGCTGCATATGTCATACCAAGAGGTTTAGGGAAAGATATGTGGTCTGATGAACAACAAGCAGTCATAGCAGAGTGGCTGAAGCAAAACAGGAGCTGGTCTGACACACATAACTGCTACACAACTTACTTGTTCTTACAGACAGGGGAAGGTAAATCTGCAGAGGCCGGTATATGCTCCTTTGGTAAATTGTGAAAGAGACCTCAAAATCAGACAGGTGAGCTTGGACAAGTCGGTAAATCTACAGTACTGACAATACAGTTATATAACTAAATTTACCATAACTGTAGATGTTCGAATGATCACTGATGCATTAGCTAAAGCTATATGGGTTATATTTTGCCAGGGATATAACGGTGAGCCTGCTTCCAAATCTTCAGGGCACCTTCCATATGCCCAAACTGTTGGCAGCTTGAGTTGAGCTGTTAAAGACATGTTTGGGCACTAAGCACTATGGAGCTTTCATGCCAACCAAGAGGGATTCTGAGCCCTGAGAGGGCATACTTTTGAGTAAAATAACACAAATGTCCATATCCTGGCAAAATAACATGCTAACAAACAAAAGGGGCTGGAGGAACTGTCTAATGCAGCAGGGATCATTTGAACATCTACTGCTATGGGAGGTTCACTTACACAACTGTACTATGTTTATCACAGTGATCACTGTTGCAGTAGCCTTAGCTATATCAATAAATTACCCTAGCTTACAACAATTGGGAGGTGGCAGGGGAAGGGCCCAAGAACTCCTGAAGAATGGTCCTAGCAAAACCTAATGTAGACCTAGAGAGGGAATTAAGCTCAAAGTGCTTAATGAAAATATACAAAGAAAACCAACTTCCTGTATCTAG
The DNA here is from genome assembly GCF_019279795.1 of Protopterus annectens. Taxonomy (NCBI): domain Eukaryota; kingdom Metazoa; phylum Chordata; order Ceratodontiformes; family Protopteridae; genus Protopterus; species Protopterus annectens. The sequence goes on from NC_056737.1 coordinate 1,607,433,677, forward strand.
AATTCAACACTTTTCAAAAAGTCACATATGACGCCAAGGTTGTAGTACAGTGAGTCCTGACCTTGCCTGGAACAGTTTTGTTGTGGTGAGTATAACAAAAGGTAATGGCCTTAGATAATCATTTGTAAATGCTATATTTTGACACAGGTTGTCCCTTTTTCTTACTTTCACAAGAAATGAATAACTGATCCAAAGATCAAAAGATTTAGTTCTGTCAAGATAGTACCACATTAATCTCTGGATAGCCAGTGTATGGAATATCCATTCTCTCCCAGTTTTAGGTTCGGGAAAGAAAACAGGGAGATGAATAGTTTAGCTTAAAGTAAATTTGGATGCCGCTTTAAGCATAAAAGGATTAGTTCTCAAACAAACCTTGTCTCTGTGGAAAATGAGAACAGGTTGACTCACATAACAGCTTGGAACTCGGATAACCTTCTTGCAGAGGTCAGAGCAATCATTAAAACATTTTTTCACATTAAGGACCTCAAGTCAGCCTAATGAGCTGGTTCAAATGGAGCAACTGTTAGCTTCTCTAACACAAAATTAGGAACCCAAGGAGTCGCAGTTTTTCTTGGAAGTCATTAATGCAAAACTCCTTTCAAAAACATTTTCACGTAAGAATACACTGAAGGAGGGATTTCCATGGGCAGACATGCTGAAATGGTTAAAAAGTGAACCTGTATAGCACACTAAGATAAGCCACAGTATAGTAACTCACAAAGATATTGTAAGATCAGAGAAACACTAGTTCTGAATGGGTGAAGGTTATGTTGGCAACAACTAGAAAACCTTCTCCTTTCACACAATTTTCTTGTAACAGCCTCTCTCGTCTCTATTACAATGGCCCTTGAGGCTTTTTAAGCCTAGCCATTCATGCCACACTTTTCTCAATTACAAATACCCATGGGCTAGAACAGATTTGGTATATGCCTGTTCTTAGGACATCTACAAACTGCCCCAGTCCATAAGGGTCACAGGTGACAAGCCAAGGGTGAATTTGTGATTTCTCATTCTTTGGTCAAAACTGCATTTGAATAGGCTTAGGGAAGAGCTCTGTTCACATGAATGGGGAGTCTGTTCCATGCAATGGGTAATAGCTGAGATACATACCCATCCCTTCAATATGTTTTGTTTATGTCACAGATGAGATTAAGAGCCTTACATTGGGTAATTCTAGTGTTGTTTGTGTAGCAGATACATCAGGGTTGGATCGGAGAATGCCTTGTAGGTTAGACATTGATCACCCCTCAGTAATCTGTAGGAGACTAAGTACAGGGACAGGTCTTTGAGGTGGTCTGAATAAGACATATTATAGTCACCCTGTATTCTTTTAGTGTGGAACCTCTGTGGCTGCTCCAGCTGTTGCAAATGCAAATAGTGGTGTCTCATAGGGCTATGTACTGTTACCTCAGACCACCTTAGCCCAGGAAATGTACCCAAAGATCCCCAAGGAGCCTCTAGGAGGGGGAAGGAGGGTGGAACGTGATAAATGGATGAAGATCAACAACACAGATGGAACGTTATGGTAAGACATAACTTATTTATCTGATGTTGTTAATCTTCATTCCATTCATCACTGATGGGACAGTCTCTCCAACTACCTTATATCCATGGGTGGCCATAAAGAACATTCCTGAGCACCACTGAACCAAAGGACGCTCTTCCCCTGGAGACCAGATCCAGCTTGTAATGAGTGATAAAGGTATGAGGGGAAGCTCACGTAGCTGCTGCACAGATGTCGTCCATTGAAGCTCTGGAATGAAAAGTCACAGAAATTGCCATAGATCTAGTGGAATGAGCCCCGATGTTTAGCGGGACAGATTTATTTTCTAGATTATAGATGAAAGTTATACAGTCTCTGAGCCATTTGGATAGAGTCACTTTAGAGACTGGCTTTCCCATTTTTGGACCAGAAAAGGAAATAAACAATTGGTCTGATTTCCTGACAGCTTTTGTTCTGTCTAGATAAAACCCCAATTGTCTGTGAACATCCAGTAAATGTAAACAATACTCTCCCTTCTTGGAAAAATTAGGAAAAAACACAGGCAAATCAATTGTCTGATTAATTACTTTTGGTAGGAAGGAGGATTGGGCGGTACTGATACTCTATCCTTATGAAAAATCAAATAAGGATGCTTGGTACAAAGAGCTTGGAGCTCATAAATGCATATGGCCGAAAGTAATAGCCACCAGAAAGAGGGATTTCCAGGATAGAAACTTGATGTCACACATAGCTGCTGGTTCGATGGGGGACAGTGTCAAAGACTGCAAGACAAGAGTGAGACTCCAGGGTTCTGCGGGCTGCTTAATTGGAGGTCTTGAATGATAGATTCCTTTCAAAAAAGGTCTTGCTCAGGAGATAAGAGATTAAGGAGGAGTCACCGAAACCATTATGAAAATTCAAATGGCAGCCAAGTGGACACGAATGGTTGAAGCTGTAGCGCTCTCCTCAAAAAAATTTGATCGGTACTGGAGTACAGCAGAGATGGATGCAGAAAAAGGGTCTAAATCTCTCTGTCTAGACCAAATTAAAAATCTTTTCTATTTGTCAGAATAAAGTTTTCTGGTGGATGGTTTACGGAAAGTCAGAATAATGACAGGTACCGGACAGGAAAGATTACAATGCCTGGCAATCACTGGAGGTGGAGAAGCCAAGCTGTGAGCTTGAGGCTGGAAAGGTTTGGGTGGCTCAGCCCTTGAGGGTGAGATATCAGAGATCTGGAGTTGGATCCAGGATCCACAGACTGCAAAAAAGATGAGGCCAGAGAAAGGGGAACCATACTTGTTGAGGCCAAAAGGGGGCTATGAGAATCATCTTGCTTTTCAACCGAAGGGCTTTCTTCAGAACTAGAGTAATCAGAGTAATGGGAGTACATGCATAAAGGAAATCCCGTGGGCCAATCGTGAGTAAGTGCATCCCTCGGGGATTCCCCCTCCGGGGGAATTAGAGTGAAATAGTTGCTGCACTTGTGGTTGGGTGGGGAAGTGAACAGGTTGCAGCAAGGCTGCCCCAATGGCTGAATATCTTTGCCACTAAGTTGGGGGTGAGGGACCACTGCTGAGGTAGGAGAATGCACTTGCTCAATTGCTCTGTGATCACGTTGGAAGTCCTTGGGATATGCGCTATCATCAGAAAGTGGGTGGAAACTATCGCCCATTGCCAAACTCTCATGGCCTCTCGTCATAGGGTATAGTCGTTGATGTACCAAACTACTGAGATGTTGTCCGATTGGACAGCAACTGTTCTGGAAGGAAGGGCAGTCTGAAATGCTTGCAACGCTAAGAGCACTGCCCTCAGTTCTAGAACATTTATATGCAGAGTGGCCTCTACATCGGACCATGTACCTTGGACAGTCATTCCATGATAATACCCCCGCCCACCCTAACAGAGAAGCGTCCGTGGTCACAATGGCATTGGGCTGAGGGGGATGGAAAGGTCGGCTCCAAAGTGCTGAGTCTGGTGACATCCATGAAGAAAGATCTAGTTTGCACCGATTCGTAATATGGATCTTGGAAAACAACGGTTGATGACTCGGATACCATTGGGTTAACAGTAGCCACTGTAAGAGTCTCATGTGAAATCTTGCTAGGGGTACTATAGCTATTGATGCTGCCATTCATCCTAGCAACTGCAGGACCTGTTGGGCCAGGACCAAGCCATGACAGAGTATCACCCGGAGCTATATCCTTATTCTTTGAAGCCTGTGATCCAGGAGACAAATCAAGCAAGAACAGGTATTGAATGCTACCCCTATAAACTCCAGGGTCTGGGCTGGAGTTAGATGGACTTTTCCCAGTTTATGGATATTCACAGGGGATGCGCCAGAGAGAGGGTGTAATGCAAGGCTGTTACCAGTAGATGCTTGGTGGGAGCGGTGAGGAGCCAATCGTCAAGATATGAAAACACCCGGAATCCTTGCAGTCTTAAGTGAGGTGTCACTGCTGCCATGCATTTGGTGAACATTCTGGGGGCTGTAGAGAGTCCGAAGGGGAAGGCATGGAATTGGTAGTGATTGGCTCCCAGCCAAAAGTTAAGAAACCTTCTGGAGCGTTTGCCCATCTTGTTGTGGTAATACACATCCTGAAGGTCTATCGAGAACATCCAATCACCTTCCTCCAGAAAGGGCAGACTGGGCTGAACCGTGACCATCCGGAATTTTGTCTGGCTGACGAACTTGTTTAAACAGCTGAGGTCCAAAACCGGCCTCCAGTCCCCTGTCTTTTTTAGCACCAAAAAGAACCTTGAGTAAAATCTGGATCCTATCTGGTCTGGTGGGACTTTTTGGATGACTCTTTTTAAGCACAGCTGTTCTATTTGTAGAGCTGCTTCATCCCTTAGACTGGGTGGAATGTCTGGGATTCACTTTGGAGGTTTTGATTAGGAGTCTAAAGGGATTTTGTAACCTCTGGATATTATCTTCTGCAACTAAAAGTCGGTGGTAATAGATAGCCAGGCATTGGGGTGCAGAGAAAGACGTCCCCAGACTGCATCCACAGGAAAGCAATTGGGCCGCTCTTCAGGAGCACTGACAGAGCTGCCAGAGAAGGAATCTCTGGAACCCTGATTACGTGGACCCCGTCTGCCCCTGTAGGGGCACTGTCCGGAAGAGCTGCCCCCTCTGCCTCTGGGGGTAAACTCACCATGTGTGTCACGAAAAGAACCCTGACATTTTTTGTGCTACAATTTCCCACTTCTCTGTTTCCTGGAAATGGGATGCTTAGGAGTGGAGAAACATACACCAACTGCAGACAGGATCTTACCATCCTGCTCACACCTAGCTAATGTGTCCTTCACTTTAGAGCCAAACAGGGAGGATGTTTCCACTGGGGCGTTAAGGAAGGAAGACTTGAAGGCATCTGTGAAGTCACATAGGCGCATCCAGGCATGATGTCTCATAACTACGCCTGAATCCACAGCTCTGGCCACCCCTTCGGTTGCATGTGAAATCAACCTCATGGACGAATTAGAAATTGATTCCAGGGTCGCTAGATGCGAGGCTACCTTGTCATTAACCTCGTCAGACACCTTTCCTGACAGAGTAGCAGAGAGTTCAGAGATGAGGTCTCTCTGGAGTCTGGTGAAATGTGCCAGGTAGTTCAAAGACTGAATAGCAAAGGTCAGTGAAGCAAAAACTTGCTTCCCCAGTCTGTCCACCACTCTGGACTCTGTTAGGTGGGTGAACAGTGTGGCTTCTCCTCAGCGAGCTCCTTCTTGGTGGCTGCCGCCACCATCATAACATCTACCGGTAGACCTTTTGACCAATGAGGATGTTCTTCAGGGGAAGAGATGAACTTGTCTGGTCTCTTCAGGACTGCTTCAACTGCATCAGGGTTCTTGCAGGCATGCTGCTCACAAGTTGAACCAACTCGTTTGCAGGCTGGGTCACCCAGGAGGTAGATGGTTGAGCACGAAAGGCCTGCAGGAAAACAGATTCCTCTGAGGAAGGGTTTTTTGGCTTCCAGTCACCCCCGTGTTTCAAAATCTCCAGGATGTCTCTGAAGGAGACATCATCAGGGGGTGATCGTGGGGACCCTTCTCCTTCATCGTAATCAATATCCTCAGTGAGGGACTCCTCTGGGGAGTCCACGTGCTTCCTCTTGCACGATTTCTTCATAGGAACCTCCTCAGTGGGAGCTTCTGAGGAGGACCCAGAAGAAAGGGCACCCTGCAATAGGGTCTCCTGCGGCTCCCGTGCTCGATCTGGGATGGTGACCTGTGACAGCTGCAGCACAGGGAGAGGACATGGGGGTTCCGATGCTGAAGGCTTGCACACAAAGGCAAGAGCCCTCTCCACTGCCTGAAAAGCAGGGCCACCCAAATAGGAATGGGAGCCCAGAACCAAGAAGGACAACCTAAGAACTGGGTTCACACCCTGCTCCATTGAGCCAGCTCCCAGGCGTGGAGCCTCAATCTGGATAGGTACCGACAGGGCTCCTGGAACTGTGGATGGCTATGTAGAAAAAGCAGGCACCAAACTCAGAACCCAGGAACCCACAGTCCAGTCCTGGGCCTGAGGAAGACCTGGTTCCAATGGAACTGAAGGCCAAAGGGTCGACTCCGGGGCTGAAGTGAGGTCCACTATTGGCACTGAAGCCAAGGGTGCCGAGAGAGGCATCAGTGTCGAAGGCTTTGGAGCCTGCAAGGAGGACGAAGGAGGAGAGTAAGATGGATTCCATGAAGCAGAAAACCCAAGTCCTATAAGGGACTGGGATTTTGAATCAGAAGGAATCCCCCAAGCTGGCAGCAGCTGGTCCACAAGGCGCACTACATCAAGTTCAGAGAGGCTCCTGTTGGACCTAGTGGATATCCCTGAAGGGGACTCTGGATGCTCTAAGAAGGGACTATTAGTCTGTCCCAAGAAAGGGTCCACAGACGGGGAATATCGGGTCTGTGCTTCTACGTCTAATGGCACCACAGTCTCCATTTTTGAGAAGATAGGAGCAGCAGGGTCTATCTGAGTTATCAGAGCACAGAAAGGGCTCAGAGTCGTAATCGGAGTCGAGGTCAAAGTTTTAGCATCAGTCACATCCAGTGCCATAGACAATGTCGGCGCTGAGGTAGTTGGCGTCAACGATATAGACAAAGACTGTACCGAAGACAGTGCCATAGGCAAAGACTTTTATTCCAGTGCTTTGGAATTTTTGGTTCTGGTGGTCTTTCCTTCTCACCAGAGGGTGAGGAGGGAACGGAGTGTGGCTTCTTTTTGTCTTTCTTGGGGGGTGGGTGAACCCTCCAATGCAGACAGAGGCTCTGAGAAAGTCAATTTGAGTAGGCCTTTCAAAATCAATTTATTTTTACACTCATTCAGGGTACGAAAGCTAAACCCCAGACAGAAAGAGCAAGGGGGTTTGTACCGAGAGATGAGGCACTCCCAAACAGTAAACACAGTCATCCTAAAGGTCACTATTAGGCATTTTTCTCCCACACTTCAGGCATTGTTTGAAGTCTGAAGTGCCCTTTTTATCCGGCACTGTAATATCAACAAAATTAGCAATGCACGATGAACAAAAAAGAAAAAAAAACAGATTACTCCAACTAAGCAGACAACAATAATTAACTGGAAGGCAAAGAGAAGATACAAACAATGGTATAAAAGAATTACCACTGTGAGTAGAGAGAAGGGAGTGTACCAGCGATAGTACAATAGGTAATGACAGGAAAGTTGTAAAAAGACTTGGCGAAACACAGCTACAAGAAATAACACACTAGCTAAGAACACATTTTGCTTTATCAGAAATATCAAAATAACAGAATATTCCAACAATATCAAAGACTTAGCTGAGAGCTGGCTTGAACGCGGCTTTACGGCAATGCGGCAAATGAGATCTGAGGTAACAGGGAGAAGGGGATTATGGGTAAACTCTTAGCTTGAGAGTTTTTGGCTGGCGCAAGTTTTGGTATATGCCAACTCGGTTCCGAGCCCCATCAGTGATGAATGGAATGAAGATTAACAACATCAGATAGAATAATTGTACAGTTTTCGCACGGAGTTTTAGGCCATGGTTCTGGCACTAGTAATTTGTCTGGCAGACCATCCTGGAGGATATCTACATTTTTGAAGGATTCACCAAATCTGGTCAGCCACAGGCCCTCTACATTCAAGCAAAGAAGGTGCAAGGACTCACAGGCCTGAACGAGTAAATTCCAGGAGGGGGGCAGTAATGAGCCAGTCATCCAGTTAAGGGAACACCCAGAACCTCTGCAGTTGGAGGTAAGCTTCTATTACTGCCATGCACTTAGTGAACACCCAGGGGCTCTGGTAAGATCAAACTACAGGGATCTCAAATGGAAATGACGGGCTCCCAGCCTGAAGTGAAGAAAACTCCTGGATCATCTGTCCACCCTTACGTGGTAGTACACATCCTGGAGGTCAATCGAGCACATCCATTTTTCCTTAACAAAAGAAAACTACACTACCATGACCATCTTGAATTGTGTTTGCCTTACAAACTTGATTAGACAGTTGAGGTCCAGGATTGGTCTTGGATCTCCATTTTTCTTTGGCACTAAAAAGAATCTTAAGTTAATTCCGGATCCTCTCTGATCTGGTGGGACCTCTTAGATGGCTTGATTTTTTTTAGAACCTTCCTTACTTCTAAAGTAGCTGCTTTTATTTTTGAGGGTGGGACATTGGGAATTTTATTTGTGGGTATACAGAAAGAGCACAAAGAAATGAGGTAGTCTCTGGTCATTACCCTCTGCACCAATACATCTTGGGTGATGAATGCCCAGGCTGACAGGTGCAGAGATAAGCTCCCACCAATTGCATCCAGACAGCGGCAGTTGGGCAAATGTTTAGGAGCATTGGTAGGGCCTCTCATAGAAGGGACCCCAAAAGTCCTGGTTCTGCATACTACCTTTGCCCCGTGGGGCACTTCCACCATTAGAGTTCCCCTCTCTGCTGTGGGAGACACTATTTCAAAAGTGTGAGGAAAGAACCCTTGTGACTTACAGAACCAAAGCTTCTTACCACCCTTCTGGAGGTTTGAAACTTGATTCCTACTGCAAACACGGTTTTACTGTTTTGTTCACCTCTGGAAAGTTTTTTTTTTTTTTTGTCTTTTGGACTGAAGAGTGTGAAGTCCATCATAAGCAGTGTTAACAAAGGACCTTTTTGAAATACTCTGCAAAATCACGGAGCTGCAACCAGCATGTCTCCCAACGGTGATGCTGCTGCTCGTTATTCTGGAAACTCCTTTCTGTGGCACTGGAAATCAGACACATTGAGCTGTTTGATAAAGACTGAAGGGTAGTCAGCTGCAAGTCAAGAGATTTCTTCTACTTCACAGACAAGAACTGTGAGAGAGATTTGCAGAGCTCCTTGGTTAAATCTCACTGAATTGAGTGACATGTGCCAGATAATTAAGTGCTCCAACAGTGATGATCGCCAAAGCTTAGACTCACTTCCCAAACCTGTCCAATAAATGAGACTCCTTGTCTGATGCACAGTGGAGCTCTCTTCTGCCAGGCTGCCACCACCATCACAAAATCCATGGCATGGCCCATGCTCCAATGGAGACTGTCTTTGGGTGACATAAGAAACTTGTCACTCCTATGAGGAATAAGCTTGCTATGTCCTGAACTTTTCATGCCCATTTAGGGATTTGGTCTACCATCTTGTCTGAGGGGGGGAACTACCCAAGAAAAAGATGGGCCAGCCACAAAAGCCTCAAGAAACATTGACTCCGCTTGAGAAGGTGCTTCAGTGGATGACCCTCCTTTCTGTCTAATCAGTTCTAAAATTACTTTTTATGAGACATCCTCAAGAGGGGAACTAGAGGAGCTTTCCCCTTCATCAAAGTCAGTATCTTCTGCAAGTGACTCCTGAGCGGACTTTATGTGTCTCCTTTTACACTTGTGCTTGTGGTGCACCTCTTTGGTAGGATGTTCCAGAGAAGACTCTGGAGTTGATGGGGGTTCCTCAACAGGACAAACTCGAGGTTTTTGGGAGCCGGCTGTTCTGACAAGGCAAGATGAGGAGACTCAGAACCTGGGGAAATCCCGCAGGGGGAAGAATCAGTGCTCAAAAGGGAAGTCTGTTCTTTGGGTCAAGGAAGTGCTCTTGCAAAACTTCTAAAGGATGAGCCTGAGATGAACCCAAGGAGCTTCGCTGAAGCAGGTGAGACCCCTAGGGAAGGCTCATCCCAAACAACATCTGGATTTGGGTCCTGAGAAATTTCCTCATCATCCTGTTCATATCACACTTGGACAAACTCCTGACAAACCCGGCTGAGTGGAGGGTAGAAGCAGAAGAAGAAGGTATGAAGATCCGGTGAAATGATTTCTCCTGAAGAGCTGGAGATCTTAACCTTGGGAATATTGTCTCTGGGGAGATTCACTGCTGCAGGAGAGACAGAGTACCAGATCCAATGAGGATGGGTCAGAGGATTTTATAACCCTTGAACCCAGAGCTGAGGAAGAAGAATGCTCCAGAGACCACTTTTTTGCAAATTTAGGTTTTTCTTTTTCTTTAGGTTTCTCACTCCTACCACAGTCAGCTGATTTCTTAGAAAGTATTAAAGAAGCAGAAGGTCCAGAAGACTAAGAAGGGTTACCTTCTCACACAGAGGCTGTGAGAAGCCCATTTAGAACTTAATATGTTTTGGTGCTCGACAACAGCCTGGTGACCAAAACCCAGGCAAATGCTACACTGAGCTTCCAGATATGCAACTCCTCAACAACAGATGCACTTCTGATGAGCACTGGAATTTGGTAACTTGTGGATGTAGGACACAAACTTTTCAAAACCTGACATTTTTTCAGACATTGTAACCACTAAAGCACAACTCCCAAAACCTCAGTCGAAAGGAAACCACTGCTGAGAGACAAAGATGTGCCAAAAGGTGTCTAAGAAGGGAGAACTTCGATAAAGCTAACAGTTAAAAAGGAAAAAGGAACCCCTAAAGCTCTGAAGGAAAGAGGAAGAGATGTAATAATAGTAATAGTAATAATAAGAAAAAGAAGTTATGTACCTACCATAACGTTCCATGTTAGTTGTCTTCTTCTCGCCTTCTTTCTTGCTGGTTGGGATCGGAACCGATCCTCGGCTCCGACTCGGCCATCTTCAAAAGCTGGAGAGCTGCTTACTGGCTCGAGGCCCCCCTATATCCCATAATGCCTGGTGCTAGATACCCAGATCTTGTTTGGTAAGTCTAACTGCAGACATAATAATAAATTAATCCTATCCTAGAATGCATAAATCCTACTGGAGAGATTACTAAGGAGAAGGAAATAGCCAGAGAAGACTCAGCCAGTGCAAAATCAAGAGGAACTCTTCTCGGTCCACTAGGATAGGGGGATGGAGGGTGGGACGCAAGAAAGAAGGCGAGAAGAAGACAACTAACATGGAACGTTATGGTAGGTACATAACTTCTTTATGTTGTCTATCTCGCCTTCATTCTTGCTGGTTGGGACAGCGTCCCTAGCACCTAGAATCCTGGGTGGCTCAACGGAAAAGACTCTTCAGAACAGTGGAACCAAAATCAGCTCTGTTCCTGGAAACCAAATCCAACTTGTAATGCGAAATGAAAGTATGTGGGCTGGCCCATGTAGCCGCAGCACAAATAGATTCCATGGGCAACCTAGCCTGAAAAGCCACCGAAGTGGCTAAAGGTCTGGCGGAGTGATCTTTTGGTTTGACTGGTAATTCTTTATTCCTGAGTTGGTATATGAATGTGATGATAGAAGACAACCACCTGGATAAGGTTACCTTGGAGACCGGAAGACCTTGTTTACCTACTGCATAAGACAGGAACAGTTGATCTGATTTCCTAATGTCTTTGGTTCTATGTAAATAAAAACATAGTTGCCTGTGAACATCTAACTGATGCAACTTATTCTCCGCCCTGTTGGAGTGGTTAGGGAAAAACACAGGAAGGTCTATGGACTGATTCAAGTTACTCTCTGAAGAGACCTTAGGAAGGAAGGAAGGATAAGTCCTAAGAGCAACCCTGTCATTGTGGAACACGAGGTATGGGGGACGGATAGAAAGAGCCTGCAGCTCCAAAACTCTTCTGGCTGAAGTAATAGCTACCAGAAAAAGGGTTTTCCAAGATAAGAACTTCAGTGAACAAGAAGCTGCAGGTTCGAAAGGGGGCAAAATTAGCGAAGCTAAAATCAAATTTAGATCCCACGGTGGTGGAGGATCTCTCACTGGGGGCCTGAGCAGAGTGGTTGATTTGAGAAAAGCTTTACACAGCTTATGGGACATGATTGTTTTCCGACAGGCCAATGCAAAAATTTGAAATTGCAGCTAACTGAACTCTAAATGCAGCGGAAGCGGACCCAGCATGGAAGAGCTCCGCGAGAAATTCCAAAATGGAGTGTACGGGGGCTGAAAAGGGGTCTATACTTTTTGCCTCTGCCCAGGAAGAAAAACGTTTCCACTTACTAGTGTAAGTTTTTCTGGTCGTAGACTTGTGTGATGACAAAAGGATTTCATGCACAGAGGGGGAGATATCTGGGAGCCTGGCTAAGGTTGGAAGTGGAGCAACCACGCTGTGAGCTGGAGAGAGTGCAGGGATTTGTGCAACCCGCCCGATTGATGAATCAGGAGGTCTGGAACTAGGTCCAGAGTCCAAGGCTGTTCGAGAAGATAGCGCTGCAGGAACGGAAACCATATTTGTCAAGGCCAGTAAGGAGCAATGAGGGTCATTTTGCAACCCAAAACGGTAGCCTTCTGAATTAGCTTCTGTATGAGGGGGAAAGGAGGGAATGCATATAGAAGTCCCTGGGGCCAATCGTGGATTACAGTGTCTCTGGGGGAATGCCCGGGAAGTGGAAGGAGAGAGAAGAAATTGCTGCACTTGATGTTGAAGGGAGTTGCAAAAAGGTCGCAGCAAGGTTGGTCCCATCTGCGGAAGATTTGGTCCGCAACTACCTGGTTCAGAGACCACTCGTGAGGCATGAGAATTGCTCTGCTCAGTCTGTCTGCTATGACGCTGGACCTCCCAGGGATGTGCGTTGCAATCAGAAACTGTTGGGAAGAGACCGCCCACTGCCAGAGTCTGAGTGCTTCTCGACATAGGGGGTACGACCTGGTTCCGCTCTGCTTGTTGATGTACCACACTACGGACATATTGTCCGTTTGAACTGCAATGGTCCCGGTAGGAATACAGTCCTGAAGAGCCTGCAACGTTAAGAGCATGGCCCTCATCTCCAAGACATTTATGTGCAGATGATACTTGTGAGGTTGACAGGTGCCTTGGACTGTTCTGCCCTGATAATGCCCCCCCCCTCCCACCCGATCAGGGAGGTGTCCGTAGTCACTGTAGCCACTGGAGGGGGGAGAACAAATGGTCTGCCATGGAGCACTGATGTGGAGACCATCTACTTCGCAAGATGCTGCATGCCTGAGTGATCATAATCATGTAAGACATGGGAAGTTGCTGGAAGGACCATTGGGTGAAAAAAAGCCACTGGAGAATTCCCATGTGAAACCGAGCTAGAGGGCCAAGTACGATCGCTGCTGCCATGAGACCTAGCGTTTGAAAGAAAACCTGGCTTGAATCCTTTTGCATGCTAATAAAACCTTTACATGCTGACGAATCACTAACACCCTGTCTGGTGGGAGGCTCGCTAACATGTCTCTGGTATTTAAATTTGCGCCTATAAAGGTGATAGATTGACAGGGCGACAATGCAGACTTTTCGAAATTTATTGTGATACCTAGCCTGGAGCAAGTGTCGATGGTGCAGTCTTTGGCTCGCAGAAGGTGATGTCTGGTGGTAGCAGTGAGGAGCCAGTCGTCGAGATATGGAAACACCTGGAATCCTTGCCGTCTCAGGTGAGCGGTAAACTACTGCCATACATTTGGTAAAGACCCTGAGGGCTGTAGTGAGACCAAAGGGCAGAGCTCTGAACTGATAATGGCTGGCTCCCAGCCGGAAGCGAAGGAATCTTCGGGAGAGTTTGTCCATTTTGATGTGGTAGTACGCATCCTGAAGATCTATGGAGCAAATCCAATTGTCCTGACCCAGAAAGGGTAAAATGGACTGAAGCATGACCATGCGGAACTTCATTCTTTGTACAGACTTGTTTAGTCTGCTGTGATCCAAAATGGGTCTCCAGTCCCCTGTCTTTTTTGGTACCAAAAAGAACCTTGAGTAAATTCAGGATCCTTGTTGGTCTGCTGGGTCCTGCTGGATGGCCCTTTTTCTTAACAGTTTTGAGACTTCTTGCACTGCTTGGTCCTTTAGACTGGGTGGAACATCTGGAAGGGACTTGTTTGACCTTAAGGGGGTGCGAACGAAGGGAATTCTATAGCCTCCGGATATGACAGACTGTACCCATTTGTCTTGTGTTATGTCTTGCCAGGCTCTTGGGTACAGCGATAATCTTCCCCCGACTGCCTCCAGAGGTGAGCAGCTGGGCAACCCTTCAGGGATGCTGGAAGGGCTTGTCAGAGAAAGATTCTCTGCTGCCCTATTTTTGCGGACCCCCTCTGCCACGAGGGTGGCGTCTGTTATTGTTCCCTCCTCTGCCCCTGGAGGGAAACTCACCATATGTGTCTGGCACGGCTCCCTGGGATTTTCGGAACCACATCTTTCCACTCTTCTGACCCTTAGGATATGGTCTGGAAGGAGTGGAAAAACTGACTCCTACGGCAGAGAGAGTCTTGCTTCCCTGTTCACACCTGGTAAGGGTATCTTTCACCTGTAGTCCGAAGAGAGAGGAACCATCAAAAGGGGTGTTGGTGAAAGATGCTCTGAAAGGTTCCACAAAGTTACATAGCTGCATCCAAGTGTGCCTCCTTAGGACCACGCCTGTGCCTGCGGCTCTACTCGCACCATCGGCTGCATACAAAATGAGCCTCATGGAGGAGTAAACCACTGAATTTAGAGTCACCAGCTGGGAGGCTGCCTTAGCCTGGGCCCCCTCAGCTGATGGATCTTGGAGGGCACCTCCAAGCTCTTTCAGGAGATCCCTCTGAAGACGGGTAAAGTGACACAGGTAATTCAGGGACCGCATGGAAAAGGTCGCTGAAGAGAACATCCGTTTCCCATATATCTGTCCATCATCCTGGACTCCTTGTTAGGGGGATGGACAGATGAAGAAGTTTCAGCCAACTCCTTCTTTGTGGCCGCTGCTACCACCATGGCATCAACGGGGACACCCTTGGTCAAGAACTGTTTGTCCTGCGAGGCAGTAATGAACTTGGCAGGTCTTCTAGGGGTTGGTTCCACTGTGTCTGGAGCCGTTCACGCCTTTCGAGCCACCACAGACATCAGTGGGTCGAAAGGCGGAGACACCCAGGAGGTGGAAGGTCAGGATCCAAATGCATCCAGGAATACCGACTCATCCTCGGAAGGGCTTAGGGTAGTCCAGTTTCCCCTCTGCCTAAGCATCTCAAGGATGTCTGAGAAGGAGACATCTTCAGAGGGGGATCTTGGGGACCATTCCGACTCCTCTAAGTCAGTATCCAATGTGACAGACTCAGGGGAGTCAACATGCTTCCTCTTGCATTTTCTCTTGTGAGGTGGCTCCTCTGAAAGATCAGGGGAGGCCTCGGAAGTGGAGGATACACCCAAAGGGGTGTCTTGGAGCACTGAATCCCCACGCTTGGGGTCTGGAAGAGGGGCAGAGGCTGACGCAGGCACCCTAGGGGGAGGAGCCGATGGGGTCAATCGTGGGATTGACTCAGGGGCCAGTACACTCCTCATCACGATTCCAGCTCCGAGCTCATAGCAAGAGTCAGAGGAGGAATATCTACAGCTGTGGACGGAGCCTACTCCTGATGAGGAGGGCTGCACAACATTTTGGCTAGGGTCTGCGACTAAGAGCCTACTGACCACTCTTTCCAAGTCATGGTTTGAAAGTCTAGAGGACCGAGAAGAGTGGAATGATCGATGACTATGCTCCAATTGGAGCAGGGGCGACTTCGGAGCCGAACATATCGACTCCAAAGAAGGAGACCTGGATCTCTTGCAACTCTCAGCCGGCTCCGAAGATCGTGTCAGAGCCAACTGGGAGGGAGGGACATCAGTTCCAGCCGGAGTCGAAATGGACAGTGTGGCTTCACCCAACAACGGCTCCGAACTGGGAGCCGACGGTTTAGGTGGCCTGGAAGATTTTACCGGCTGAGCCTTCGCCGGTGAATCTTGGGGTTTAAGCATACCCCTCAGAATCAATTTATTTTTGCGCTCCTGCAGGACTCTTGGACTGAAGGCATGACAGATCGAGCAAGAGTCCTGCAGGTGCACAGCGCCCAGACAATAAACACAAGAAGTGTGACCATCTGTCAGAGACATCTTCTGACAGCATGAGTCACACTTCTTGAATCTGGACGGTTTTGGATCCTTGGACATCTTAGGAGGAAACCAAGGAAAAATTTTCACACAGATGGTTAAGATAACCAACAGTAAAAGTCAACACTCGACAGTTACCACAACCCACTACAAGTATCACTACAATGAAAACTACCGAAAAACTATCACTAAACACTAACAGTGATTAATTAGAAGAAGAAAATTATTATATTTTGGTTTTTTTTTTTTTTTTTAATAGAAGGAGATAGAAAGAAAGGTTAACCTCTAACTTAAACGGAAAGAACCTTTCTGTGGAAGGGAGAGAAGGGGGGAGGGGAAACTCTCTAAATTAAACGAGTTTCTTAAGGAAGGGTACGCTTAACTAGATAGAAAAGTATCTACAATAGTAAAAACTAACTAACGACTAATTCTACACTAACCTAAACAGTATGAACAAGAAAAATACAATAATAATAATAAAGCTTATACGACCTGAGCCAGTAGAACAACCTCGCAGCAGAAGCGGCAAATGAGATCTGGGTATCTAGCGCCAGGTATCATGGGATATAGGGGGGGGCCTCGAGCCAGTAAGCAGCTCTCGAGCTTTTGAAGATGGCCGAGTCGGAGCCGAGGATCGGCTCCGAACCCAACCAGCAAGAATGAAGGCGAGACAGACAACTTAACATATAATAATACTATCACTTATCTCCAAGGAATAAACCTGAGCATGATGGACCATGTCTGCAGCATTTGGTGGCAAGCAAGCTCTGGGGTAACTTACTCATTACAGGGGGTTTATGGGTAAGGGAAGAAGCCTAAGCACTGTATTTAAAGCTTGAGAGCAGCAGAAGTCAGACCAGATAATCCATCTGTTGAGGAATGGACAAAAGAGAGCACATCAGAGTCTATATTTACCCTGTGTTTTCTAAGGTCTTTCTAGAAATTGTTATTGTTAATAATGTATATAATCCTGTATATGTTGAAATACTTTGCTGCACAGTCATTATGCATTCCTGCTTATTTATCTTAACAAAAATAGGTCTGAAGAAAAAAATAACCATGAAAATAAAGGAAAAGGAGAGGTTCTATTACCTAACTAGAAAGCATATACAAAAATTATGCAAGAGTTAAGGCTCTTAAGTTTACTCAAAGAAACAGAAGTGAACACAATTAAAAGTGTTATCAGTTCTTTAGCAAAACTGGCATAAAAAGGTTGCAAGAGACATGTACTTGCAACATCCGATCTGCAAGGAGGCCTTCTGCAATGGATTTATCTGCTGACATTTTCTTTCATATAATCCCACTAAGTAATAATTTTCTTTTCTCTTTTTACGATGGGAACATGAGCATATCTTGTCATGGCTAGGACAGTGTCTCAGCCTACATACCATTCAGCGAACACACAACAAATATGTATAAATTGCAAGAAAGGAAACAAACCAAGGACATATAAGCACATATTTGCCTGAGCTACAGGAAAATGTATTTGCACTAATTTCTGGAAAGCATCCAGGCAGGAGATGTGATGCCAGTAAATAATAAACAGCCAGCGAAGATCTCCTCATCAATCAACTGTGAATGGTGACTACACATATATCTATTACATCTGACTCTTGGAGTCTTCTGCAGTTGGAAAAAGCAAGGAATCATAGTAAGTGACTATAAAACTTCCTGGAAGGTTGGAGCCAGAAGATGGCCAAAAGGCAAAAAGCCAGAAGTTTAAACTCTATAAACACGATCAGGAACCAAAGAAAGTCCAAATAATAATGCCTGCTGCAGGAATGAAATAATCACCAAGTAGCAGTGGCACAGATGTCTGAAATGGAGTTTTTTTAGAAGCAAGGACTACAACCAGTGAAATCCTTGGCAAAGTGATCTTTATCTGCGGTACTTTTCAATAAGTGTTTTGTTGTTAATGATGAAACACACTGCAATTAGTAATATAATTGGAAAAAAAACATCTTTAGCCAATGTAAGCTCCACTATTCAAAAAGAAAAGGCGACAAACTCCTCTTTGGCTTCCCTGCTCTTTTTCTTCTCTTTCTAGTGCAAAAAAAAAAAAAATGGGAAATAGGAAGGTGAACGGACTGAGCTGGAAACAATACTGACACTATTTCAAGAATGAACAAGGCTTAATCCAAAATGACATTTAGTCCTTGTGAAAGAAACCAAGTTTGCCAAAATATAACATAAACCTCCAAATTCCTGTATATAGATGCAGCAGCCACCATTACAAGTACCTTCCTAAGTGCCAGTCTTCAGAGCTGTCATACTACACAGTCCGAATAAGAGAGAAGAATGGCTCTTGAAAAGGGGGGTGAAGGTATAGAATCCTTCTAAGAAAGTGCTTAATCAGCTGCTGCTGAGCCACAGTTCTGCCAACCTCCAATTTGTGAAGGGCAAAAATGCTAATTACATACATTATGACCATAAAATAACAAAGGTGCAAGTCATGGTGATCTCTTGAGGCAGGTCAATATTATCTGCAAACCTGCTCCCTGGGGTGGTGTGGGATACATCATCACTTTCATTCTACAGAATATATCTGATCAGAAGGATCTTAGTTGCCTTAATCACCTCTGACACTTCTGGCAAAAGGTCCTGTGGAAGGAGGAGATCTAAGTGAGCAGCCAGAGCTTGATATAAAGTTGGCTGTTGAAACAAGAAGACTTCATTCTCTTTCACTAGAAGAGTTTCCAATACTTCCAGGGACTTAAGAGCTTGAAAATGCATCCTTCTCAGTCACCATGTGGCAGTGAGAAGTCTTGGCCCTTCTGTTGGACTTCAGATATAAAGCACAGAATCAGAGGGATCAGGAGAAATCTGTAAAGGACTATTTCTTGTCATGGAGAAGAAGCTGCATCCACCATTAACTTCTCCTTGCCTAGCTAAACCAAGCAGAAAAGGAAGATCACATTATTTGGAGTGGCAAAAATGTCAATTTACATGGTGGCTCAGTCCTGGAAGACACTGATTAGACAGGGTTACCAAGTCTTCAGAACCAGAAGAAGACTGTTAACTGTAGCTCATGAAGCTTGCAAGAACATTCAGTTTCTCAGGAATGAGAACTGCTCTAATGGTGTTGCTGCCCCCCTCCCATCAGCAGCACAGTGTCAGAAGTGCATCTATTCCTTGTACAGGGAATAGAAGCCCAAGAGACAGCAGATTTTAATTACCACAGCACGTACTTATTTTGCTGGAAAAACAGAAGTTGTCACCTTAGCTCCTCTTCCAAAGCATTCAACATGAGAAACACAGCCCATAGCTCCAAAATGATTTCTTTCTTGGGTGGGGCTTACTTCCTTCATCCCATGGAGAAATTGAGGTGGGTTTCTTAACCCACTAAGAAAGCATTTACATCAGAACTTGTAATAGGTTTAGTGGCAGTTACAGAATGTCCACAATGATACCTATGGAGGCAGTCTACCTCTCCAAAGCTTGACAACAAGTGGCAGGCACAAGAAGATGATCTGGGAGTGGTGACTTTGCAGCTATATGTGTCTTATCAGCTAATATAACATATGCATTTTAAATTATGCAATTAAAACTGTTAAAAGTGTAGACACTGATGCTGGCTTGTCCATTCTGTGGGAAGGGAGGTCGCCCAAACCACACAATTAGACACCCGAGCAGAGGGTGGGTGAACGGCATCAGGAGCACAGGTTTAAACTGCACACATGGTACAGCCATGCACGTCACTCTGAAGCCAACAATGGAACATGTACAGAAGTATGCATACATCAGAAGACCAGCACACCAGGGCCCCACCTACTTTGTTTTTATTTATTTACATAATGCTTAGTTGACAAGTACTTTAATAAAGACGAAGCTGAAGGTTAAGGTGCAAACAGCAGACTGCCCTGTGGAAGCTTTAGGAGATCTACCATCCAGAATGAGATGTACCAGAGATTTTCAATGAAGTTCCCAAGATGGAACAAAATTCTTAACTTTCCTTTCGAGTTAAAAAAAAAAATAGAAAGTCATTGCGTCTTTTGGAAGAGGTGGCAGTCTTTGTGCTTCCTCCCCCTTCAGAAGAAGGTTGTGGATCAGTTCTCAAGTATTCCCTGGAGACTGCTTGGTCTCTGAGCAGAGCTCTTTTGGGGATACCTAAGGGATTTAACAGCCATCTAAGAAACAGCCACCCAGGAACATATGTGCGGAACCCAGGTTCATGCTAAGGAGACCTTCAAGAAGCCCAGCCACATCATGTACTGCTGATGGGTGACTAAGACTATCCCCCATTAAGTAAACTTTCTCCACATATTTCTGGTAAAAAGACTGCATTCATCCATTCACTTTGGTTTTAAAGGTTGCAAGGAAAGCATTCTGCTTGATAGGCAATGGCAACCTAGTCCAGAAATGGGGAATAAGTTGGGTTAGGTATCCGTCAGACTACCTGGTGTTGTTTCTGAAAGTGTAGGTTTAGATCTTTAGAACCAATGATTGCTTTAGCACTTGTTCTGATTATGTGAAGGAGTTCAAAGAGTGTTGGGTCGCTCATAGCATGGAAAGCTAAATAAAAACCACCTGCCAGCAGTCTGTATGACACTGAGTAAAGGAACAGAGCTGTTAGTCCAGCAATGTATGTAAGGGTACTGAGACCTGAAATCTTTCTGGCTGCAAAACACCGAGGTCCCTCAAGTTGGTGTAGATGCTTGGCGAGATAGATGCTGAAGGCTACATCATATTCAATTAAGAGTCTAATAATGGAAAAATAAAGTGGGACAACAACTTATATGTACCTTGAGGATATACCACAAAGGATAAGTTGTGCAAGGATGAAGGATTTTATAAAAAATGCAGTGACGGGGTAGTCAATGGAGTGACTAGTATCAACATACTTAGTCCAAGTCCCTGGTGACCATGTCAAATTTAAATGGAATGTTATTTATATGGTAAGCAGCAGTGATGCTAGATTTACCAAAGGAAATTGTGCTGCATTTCTTAGTACCAAGGGTAAGCCCATGATTAATTTACCAAGCATTTGTTTGGTTCTGCACTTGACGTAGATTTTGAGTAGTAAAATGGGATTTGATAACCGCCCTCAGTTAGTAATCAATAAACTCGGTTAGTCATAGTCCCAATATCGGCTTTTATGTCTCAGAAATATATACTAAAGAGAAGGGAATTCGGGACAGAGCCTTTTAGGACACCACTGTTGACATTTTTTTTCATCTGGAGTAAATAACCTTTACAGCATGGGTTCTGTCAGACAGCAAATTACCAAACCAAAGAACTATGTATGGGTTAATGTTGAGTTGGAAGAGTTTGTCAATAATCCAAACATGCACATGGGAGATGACATCATAAGCTTTGGCATGGTCCAGATAAGTAGTGTGGACTGTATGCCACTTACCCATGACCTCAGAATTTGTTTCAAAGAACTCTGACAGGTTGATCAGGCATGACCTTCCTTTAACAAAGCTGAATTGAACTATACAGGGACACATGGTCATCTATACCAGTGCTTATCAGTTCAGCTTTTATACATTCCATAGCCTTGCAAATAATACTAGTGAGACTAATGGGCCTTCATTTCCCAGGTTTAGTAGCACAACCACCTTTACTGCAAAGGCACCACAACTGCCACTCTTTCTCTACTCCTCAGGGATATAACCAAAGGACAGACTGAGGCTGAACAGTCGATGGAGGGGTTTTGCTAACTACACTTCTCAGTAGGCATCCGGGGATACTGTCTGGATTGATAAAGGTAGAGTTTTTTTTAATTTCGGAAAGTACCAAAAGGACTTGGTACAAACTGATCTCAGGAGTAGGGTATGATGAGGAATGGCTAGGAGAAAGGTGAAGCTGGATGGAGTGAATTTTGAAAAGAGTTTGTATGCACGATCATCATCAACATCCTTGGGATCACAGAAGAAGGTACATTTGTAGATAAATTTAATACAGAACTGTAGGTTACTTCTAAGCATTGTAATATAGCTGAAAAAACTTATAGTTGTCCTTTGAATTAGCCGCAATCCTAAATTCATAGCCGGTCTTCCATTTTCCAATAAGTTTAACAGACATATTTACCAGCTTTAAATCTTGTTTTGTAAAGACGGCGTGGCCAACTTTTAGTGATGGACAGGAGCCTTTTCTTATTACTAGGTTTACTCTCATGGTTGTTCAACCATATGAATTTAGTTCTTAATTTGCCACTACGATTTTGCTGGGTTGGTACAAATATCTTATTGCATCTATTCAAGAGGGATTAAAATTCAGAGCACTAGGTAGCAGCCTCAGTTACAAGTCTTGTGGGAGGACCTATACTAGTTGTGATTATCAATAAAATCAGTATATAACTTGTTTTGGAGTAATCCCTGAATACAGAACAGTTATCATAGAGCACAAAGCAGGTGTTCATAGAAAAGATCATAGCAAGATCGTCAAATTTAACTAGAGGGGGAGTAACAAGTGGGACAGTGCAAATGGTAGAAATGTTTGCGAGAACAAGATCATGAACATTAACACCTCTGGTGGGTAAGGGGATAATAAGGTGAAGTGCAATGGCATTTACAAAGTCAAAAATTCCTAGACAAAGTTGCTGTTGGTAGTAAGTGTTCGTCAGTTTATGTGAGGATAACTGAAGTTACCCATAAGAAAGTACAGTTGCACAACTCCTACAACAGTAGGTGTTTAAGTCCCTCACTGCCTCAGTGGCATTTTTAGTTATTTACGATGGCAACCCAGTACTGCTCAGCTTTCAAAACTCAGACTCCCCTCCCTCTCTCTTCCTGTGACAGCTGACTGGCTGATCATATTCTGAAAAGGAATCCTGCAGCTGTCACAGGATGTGAGTATTCACACTTTTTCAGTTCCATAGAAGAGAAAAAAGTACCCAAAGGCTGAAACATCTAGCAAGAGTAAATTCACAGCCAGTTACAATCCAATATAAAACAAATACAACAACTGAATTAAAGAGGTTGAAACCTGACTCAACTATGCACGATCTGGGGGGAGGCAGACGGGTCTTGCGGCAGGAAGGCCATCCTTTCTACTTCTCTACTCAACTACCCAGGAAAATAATTTGTTGAGCAGGTGTAAGGAAGGACTTTTGAAAGTTAAATTTGAAGCCCAGGTGGGAAAGGAAGGATACAAGCTTGCCTAAGGTCTCCAAGCACTAGGATATAGAATCTGCATTAATCAGCAAGTCATCTAAATAATGAAAAATGTGGATGTCTAGGGTTCTGTAATAGGCAACTGGCCAGACACTTTGTAAACAATCCAGTTGCAGAAGACAGCCCAAAGGGTAATGCAGAAAACTGATAATGGGAGCCAAACATAGCAAATCTCAAATATTTTCTGAAAATGGGCGCTATAAGAACATAACTATCTTTGAGATCTAGAGTCACCATGAAACAGTGGTCCGGAAACAACACTATGACTGACTGTAAGGTGAGCATCTTGAATTCAGAACTTTTACAAAGGTGTTTAGAAAGGGAAAATCTAGCAGGAATCTCCAGCAGCACTCTTCTTTTGGTACCAAAAAGATTCTGGAGTAAAATCCTTTGCATTTGTGCATTGCAGGCACCGGTTCTATTACCCCTGTGTCTATCTTCCGATGGAGCTCTGGAGAAAACAGCTCTGTTTGATCTGGTGGGTGTGATGGAAACTTCCCAGAAAGGAGGAGGATTTTCTATCCACTGCCAAATATATCTATGAATTATTCTCAGCACCCATTTGTCTGAGAATATTTGTGGCCAGAATGCAGGGTTAAGAGAGAGCCTGGGAGAAAGTGGAACAGAAGGAAGGGTGGGGGAGGTAGTAGTACTCTGTGACTCTGCACAGTCATTCCTTTGCAGGGGGTTGATCCTTTTTCGGAGAGGAACCCCTATTGTTTAGTTTTGAAGAATATCCTCCTGACATTTCCTTTTGGATCCCTAACTTTATGGCTGGGATTTTTGTATGTAGGAGGACACCTTGTTCAGGAAGAACATGGGTACATGAAACATGCTAGATTCCCCAAGCATTAATTTGCCTCTATCATCACACTGTTTGAGAATCTGTGTAACAGAGGGCCCAAACACCAACTCAGAACTTAAAAGGGGTGGTATATATCCTGGGCTGTTCTTGTATTGATGTTTGGTACATAGGACAAACCAAGCGTATGGTTACGATCCGGGACCTAGAACATCTAAAAGACATAAGGAATAACAATGAAGTAAGCCCTGTTACAAAACATTTCCATGATAAACATGGTGATTCCCCTAGTAGTTTGAAATTTTGTGTGCTTGGTAGACCTTTTCTGTCTAGAGGGAGTGATCCTGTGGCCAAACTGTTAGAGTTAGAAACTAGGATGATTTTAAAATTTAAGACTTTAATATTTAGTTATTCAACATTCTGTATTTAATATTTAGTATTTATTAGTGTATTTATTTATTACATTTATTTATAATTGTTATTCAATTATATTTAATGTTGTTACTTTAAATGTTCATAGAGAGTTAATTAGCTAATTGAATTATTGACAGCTGTATGATGTGTATATATATCTGTTTAAAAATGGAATGCATTGTGATCCATGAAGGCGAATTGCCGAGGTACCAGATCGCTTGAATAAAGAAGTGCTGGTTAAGTGCTGGTGAAATCGTGTTTTTTCTATTTCTTTATTTTCTGGTGTTTTCTGAATATAGTAAATCATGTATAATGTATAAATGCTGACAAAAACACAATCTCTACAATATTTAACTGTCAAAAGATGAAAATAAAACAGAATAACAATAATAAATACAGTCTTCTAGTGTCAAGCAACACACATACCCCCACATTGCACTTCTGAGAAAAATACTGAAAGTTTCCTAGGAAACTGTAAAAACAAACATTTAACACAGACAGAAGCCACACAAATACTGCTACAAGCAGAAATTCCCACAGGAATTACTGTATAAAATATTAAAATACATTTAAAAAAACATAAAAATAGGAAGAGAATAATACATTTAATAATAAAAAGATATGAAGAGGGACCTCAAATGGTACTTATCTGAGCAGTAACCCGAAGAAAGCAGTACTGCATCCTGTGAAAAGCCAGAGATCTTTCATCTCTGGATGGCAAAAAGACTGAACATTGACTTCCTGTGCCAACTGTAGAGTTACCTCTCAGGAGATGCTCAACCAATCAGCTGTCAGAAGAAGAGCAAGGGAGGGGAGTCTGAGCTTTTGAAAACTGACCAGTACTGGACTACCTTGGCAGACAACCCAAAATGTCACTAAGGCAGTGGGAATGACGACGGTTAATGTATTCTGCATGCTCTGAAGGGACCACAGATTGGGACCTACAATTGGCTATAATGTACTAATTAATTTTACTGAGTGTCGCTAGGACTTCAGTCAGTTCTAGATTTGTATCACACAGAACCTAGTAAGAAACAATAGAGTTACAAACAAATACAGGAAAGTAGAGGTATATCCAAAAAAGAAAAAGAAGGGGGCTGGAGGGAGGGTAACCAGGACTGCAATAGTGAATACACTCGAACATCTACATTTATGGTAAGTGTACACAACTGTACTATGTTCTTCATGTTTTATTGTTGCAGTCATCACTTTTGGGTAGATTCCCAAAGCTAAGGATGGGAGGAGGAATTTTAATAGAATTAGGACCAACTAAAAGGCCCTGCAAGACTGCAGTGGCAAAGTCAGCTCTGGATTTAGAGAAAATTGGCAGATGGTAACGCCTGGAAAAAGTATGTACAGAACTCCAGGTAGCAGCTTCTAGGATGTCCCTGGTAGGGACGCCTCTGAGAAAGGCTGTAGAGGTAGATGCAGCCCTGGTAGAGTGGGGTCTGATCCCCTGTGGGATAAGTTTTCCATGGTGTTTGTAGCAAAAATGAATGCAATGGCCTATCCATTTGGAAATGGTTTGCTTTGAAATAGTCTTCCCCTCTGCCCCTGCAGCAAATGCCACCAGCAGTTGATCAGATTTCCTTTGAGGTTTAGTTCTGTCCAAGTAGAATCTAAGTTGTCTGTGCACATCTAAGGAGTGCAGAATCTGTTCCCTTTTGTTCTGTGGATTAGTAAAGAAGGTTGGCAAATGTATGGACTGATTAAGGGCCACACTGGATACCACCTTGGGCATGAAGGAGGGATTGGTCCTGAGGGACACTCTGTCCGCATGAAAGATGATGAAAGGCTCCACTGCCATAAGGGCCTGTAATTCAGATACCCTTCTTGCCGAAGTGATTGCTAAAAGGAAAGCTGTTTTCCAAGAAAGGAATTTTAAATCCGCAGTTGCAGCTGGCTTGTAAGGAGGAAGGATGAGCTTTTCCAATACAAAGTTGAGGTCCCAGGCTGGAGTTGGAGCTCTCCTGGGTGGTCGTAAATTTTTGGCCCCTCTGAGGAACTGCTTAAGCAGTGGATGAGAGAAGAGGGGTGGCTCTGTGTTACAATGAGCTGAGATAGCTGAGGTGTGAATTTTGATGTAGGAGAAAGATAAGCCTTTATGAATCATCTCCATTAAGTATTGTAAAATCTGAGGTAAATTGGGCACTGTTGTGCTCATCCCTTGAGATTGGTTCCAGACACAGAATCCTTTCCATTTTTCAGCGTAAGACTTTCTGGTACTAGGCCTCCTTGCCTCTAAAATGATATCCATCACTGGTTTACTGACGGATGGTAAAGGAGAAATTATGTAATTAGCCAGGCTGCTAGATTCAGTGTTTGAAGTTGAGGATGCAGAATTTGGTTCTCCTGCTGAGACAATAGAGTAGGAGTCTGAGGCAGGTGCCATGGGGCCCACAGTGAGACACTGCACAAGAGGGCTTACCAGCGTTGGCGTGGCCAGTCTGTTTGATCTTTAGTAGTATTTTGGAGAGCAGAGGAGGAAAGGCATAAACTGATAGTTTTTTCCAGCTGAAGGACAGAGCATCCACTTTCCAAGCTTGTTTGTGGGGAGTCCTTGTGCAGAATTTGTCCAACTGATAGTTTTGGGGGAAGGTAAACAGGTCTATATCTGGGCTCCTCCATTTGCTTGACAACATGTTGAAAATCCTTGGTTCCAGTTTCCATTCGTGTCGGTCCATGAGGTTCCTACTTAGTTCGTCTGCCAGTGTATTTAGTTCTCCTGGTAGGAATTGAGCTTGTAAATGTACCAGTCAGCTCAGGGCTGTGTTCCACAATGCCATGGCTAGTCTGCAGAGGGGGTAAGAATGTGTACTCCCCTGCCTGTTTATGTACCACATAACAGTGGTGTTGTCTGTCTTTATCGTTAATTGTCCTGGAAGAATGTGGTCCTTGAAGGCTGTCAGAGCATTCTGTACAGCTAACATTTCTTTTTGATTGATATGCAGGTGCATCTGACGTGGGTTCCATTTGCCCTGAATGCACTTCCCTGCCAGGTTTGCCTCCCATGCATAGTCTGATGCATCTGTTGTTAAGGTTTGGGTGGCAGGGGGTAGTGTGAATTGTAGTCCCTAGATTTGGTGGCAGGCTTCTGCCCACCAAAGGAACTCTAGGCGTAGGCAAGGTATGATAGGAATCATTGCTTCTAGATCCTGTGAATGTTGACACCATAGGCTTTTGACATACCACTGCAGTTTCCTCATATGCAGCCTGGCATATGGAATTAGAAGAATGCAGGAGGTCATGAACCCCAAGGCTTGCAGTATTTGCCTTGCAGATAACTGGGTTTTTGTGGCCACTTGTTTGTAGGTTGTCAAATGAATCCGTTTCTCTGGCATGAGGAAAGCCATCTGGGAAGTTGTAATCAAGCTTCCTCCCAGGAATATAATTTGTTGACAGGGTAACAGTTGAGACTTCATTTTGTTTATGGTGTACCCCAGACAAGTCAGTACCCTTTGAACAAAGGCCAGATGATTCAAAAGTATGTCCTGGCTTTCTGCCTGAATTAGACAAGCGTCCAAATATGGGTATATTTGAATATTTATTTGCCTGCAGAATGCAATGACTGGAGCTAGGCACTTTGTGAATACCCTGGGCACAGTAGATAAGCCAAAGGGCAGTGCAGAGAACTGATAGTGCATGTAACCTGCTTTGAAGCGTAGGTATTTTCTGCAAGACTCCCTGATAGGGATGTGCAGGTATGCTTCTTTTAAGTCTACTGTTGCCAACTATGCATCTTTGCCTAGCATTCGAAGCAGCTGGTGAAGAGAAAGGTATTTAGAGTAGAAAGGTCCAGGATAGGACACCATGTATTGCCTTTTCTGGGTACCAGGAAAAATCTCGAATAGAACCCTTGTCCCTTTTTCTCTTCTGGTACCAACTGAATAGCCCCCATGCTTAAGAGAGAGAGTACTTGATTTTGGGCCTCTGCCCACGGATTTGGGGGTAGATCTGGCCACCCGCTGGGTGTTAAGGTGTGGAAGTGAAATCTGCATCCTTTGGATACTATATTTAAAACCTCATTTGTCCTGGGTAATGAGTTCCCAGTTTTTGGCCTGCAGACCAATCTTTCCGCCTAAAGGAGAATTTAGTTGGGAAGTGCTTGGATGTTTTAGAAGCAAGTCATTGAGACTGTTTTCCATAGGTGGGAGTCTTACTACTCCCTGATTTGGGTGCGGAAACCCCCCACTGCTTAATCTTGTGTGTCCCCTGGGACTGAAACCTGGGGTTTCTGATATGTCTGGGTTTGGCTTGAGAAGACCTTGAAGAGGCTGGAAAGGACCAATTCTTAGAGGGCCGGTGCCTACTAAATCTAGGAGGCTGAACTTGTAAGAAATCCTTAACAGTTTGCATAGATTTAGCTTTATCTTCCATCTTTTTAAGAACTTCCTCAGCCTTGTTGCCAAACAGGCGGTCCTGATTTAAGGGAGCAACCAACAATTTAGCTTTCACATGATCAGGTAAAGATTGCTCCTTAAGCCAAGCATGCCTTCTGAGCACAGAACCAGTAACAGCAGCCCTGCAAGAGGCCTCTAAAGAATCAAATCCACATTGCAAAGTATGTTTACCAACCTGTTCAGCAGAATGCATTAAATCCTGTAATTCTTTATTTTCCGCACAGTCAGGAATCAACATAATTTTCTGTTTAAGCAATCCAATAACATGTTGTTGATACTTTAACATATGAAACTGGCAGTTTAAAGCCCTAATGGCCAAGGTTGCAGAAGTGTAAACCTTCTTACCCCATCTATCCAGTGCCCTGGAGTCTCTATCAGAAGGGGTAGGTTTTTTAGCAGTAGAAGCCTTAATGCCCTTGGGTCCCTATGAAATAGTCTCTGGATCCGCAATAGGATTTTTAAAAAGGAACTTGTGTGAATCAGGAACACTGTAATATCGGTCAGGTTTTCTGGGAGCAGGAGGCAAGGAATCAGGGGCCAAACTAGATTCCAAAAAAGCATCATCAACAATGTCTACTACTGGAGGAATAGCTAAAGGCCTATGCTGAGGCAGGAGTAAGAAATCCCTAAGCCTCTTTTTTGAATCAGAAAAGTCCTGGCTTTCCCATTGGAAATGCTCTCTTAGAGTATGTAAGGTTTCACCAAAAGAAAATTCCTCTGGAGGGGAAGCAGAGGGAATAGAGTCCTCTGCATCAGAATCCTCATAAGTAGATAAGGGCAAATCCAGACCATCAGAAAAATCAGAATCCTTGTCAGAAGATTCATAACCAACTTCAGTCCTAGGTCTCTTAGAAGGGGGAGGCTGGCTTCCCCTGATTAGAGTTATAAGATCTTAAGCCATTCTTATCATTTGTTTTTTAAGCATAGAGGTCTGAGCATGCGGCCTGGGCGTCGTTTTTTTTTAGGCATGGTTCGAGATTTAGGCCTAAAAGAAGGAGGAGGCGTCAGTTTAATATGCAAGTCCATAGGCCTGAATACACCCTCAGAAGCCGGTGCCTGCAAAGCGACTCCGGACCCACCCAAGGTAGAAACATCCGCAGGTTCCATAGTTGAAGCATCTTGTGGCATACCGGACTCCGATTGGGTCTCAGTAGAGGCCTGAGAATCAGAAGTAGCGGGTATCAGGGGCTGTGAAAGCACCTCACTAAGTACCGGCGAACTGTTGACTGGCTTAGGAAAAGTGTCATCGGCAGTTTTGACCTCGGTAGCCTGTCTCTGTCTTTATCTTTGCATTTTTTCAGAATCCCGGTAGTCGGATGGCTAACTGATGATATTTCTGGATAATTAAACCGGGAACCGAAATATTTTGAGGCGAAAATACACTGACGACGGATAGTGCACTGATTAAATAAAGCACAAAACCGACAGCACGGTACGTTGTGGTCAGGGCCTAGGCAAGGAATACAGTACGAATGAAAACCTTTACAAGGCATTTGCTTTCCACAAGTAATGCAATTATTAACTTTTACTGACATCGGAAGGAGCAAGAAAAAGTTTCCCCAACGGGGTACTAAGCTTTAGTAAGACTTCGGTTCTGAAACTCGAAAACGAAAATTTCAGGAGTTGGCCGACCGGCACTTGCGAACTGCTTCTGCTTCGGGGATCACACGGCAAGAAAGACTGATGTAATGGCATCGGCTGCATGTTTTATACCCCTGACGACCTGACGTCATGGAAGAAGGGACAGCAATGGATGCAGGACTCAAGACTTTGTTAATCAGGCCAACTGAGGGCTACTGCAAACAGATAACCCAAAAGTGATGACTGCAACAGTGAAACACGAAGAACATCTGTACTGAAAGGAGTCAGCACTGAAAACTTTAGGACACTGGAGGCAAAACTGCCTGAAAAATTCATACTCCTTTTATAAACAGCCTTATTTTTCCAGGAAAAGAGAACACCGTAAAGAAACAAAAGAAGCCACAGAGCATCACAAGGACAACTCTTCAGTGGGCAACAAATGCCTTTTCTTTAGGTCACTTAACCAGATCCTGGGAGCCCCAATTGAAAAGAACATCTATTAAAGGCCGTCTATGATGGTCTGCATGAGCTCATCCTAAAAGGAGGACAGTCTCATCCATGCCATTCTACAATGGTAGAATGGCATGGATGAGACTGTCCATGCCATTCTGCAATGGCATTTAACTGTCTACTACCCTAGCCACAGTGTCAGTCAATCAAAATCGTAGCAAGCCATGTGGAAGCTTACTGTAGAAAACAGCTCTCCTGTGAAATGAGAATCAGAAATGGCGGCCAGCTTATCAGGTCATTGATCTACTAGAGAACAGCTGAACCTTGACAGGTCAAACAGATGATAGAAGGATCTATGCTCCAACACTACAGAAGAGAATACCATGGTGCCCACCTTTTCCAAAGTCTTAGACTTCTATCAGCTGGTATGGTGGAAAGGTGCTAGGATCTCTAGGGCCTACAATAGGCAAAAGGGATTTTGGAATAATTTCAAGAACACTAGGTCAGGATCTCACTCAAGTCTACATATGGCCTGAAGAAAGGTATCCACCTTCTAGGGGGCAGGGAAAGTATAACTTGCATGCTTCCAGGCTGCAAATGAGATCTTCCCGGACAGGCTGTGCAAACGGGATGACTGAGCATTACAACTCTTTTTGCTCCAAAAATCAGACATTTCTGTGGAAAAGCAGAAGGACCATATGCCATTCCAATGAGAAAAGCATCAGTCTGATAATTTCCATAAAAGGAAGTATCTTATCCTTCTCTGAGACCATGGCCCTGGATCTTATGAATCCCTTTTCCAGAATAAAATAGACGGGACGTGAAACTGTAATCTTAAGCTCTAGGACAAGCAGCCTTATTTGGACCTTGCATATATGCAACTCAACAAGTAATGTGCAAGCCCTGGATATCAGCAAATCAGACTCTGGCATCTGGAGAAGCGCTCGTCAGAGGTGGCATCTAGGTTCTAAGGGACTGTACTCAACAAGCCAAACTCTCTGCAAGTGTATTCAAGCACATAAAGAAAACAGATTCTACCAGATGAACAGCTGGCAAAAGTCTAATGTCAAGGTACATCCCATGAGCCCTGTTGGTGCATAATGATCCAGTGGACTCTCCTCACCCTGTGAGAGAGAATTTTTTTGGACTTGGAGGGAGCAGTGGTGAAAAAAGCCCTTAATGTGACAGCTGCACTCAGGGAAGACCTCAAGGGGCCACTCAATGATGCAGTCTCTGTGCAAGCATGCTCCAGGAGGTGTGAATACCATGGGAAGCATCCCAAAGTGATTGCACCTCTTAAGACTCACTGTCTGCAGAAATGCAGATACTCAACCCAAACTAGTGTAAGGTGCACTGGTAGAACATAAAGACTGTCAAGGCTGAATGTTTGAATTACATGGAGGAGAAGAACATGTCCACTGTCTAGCATTTAACTCCTCAGCCTTCTCCTACTACTACAGCACTGACTGGGACCATACAACAGACCGTACTGTGACTCCTGTAATGGGTACTCACAAATGTCACCATCCTAAGGAAAGTGAGGTCCCTACCTTCTCCAATGATGTAAATGAATTACTGGCATTTGTGGCATCGATATTCTGCTCCTCACCCAGACAGAAGAAAGTGCCCCAGGAAGGATCCTGTCTTGTGAACTGGTGGCAAAGGGCACTACAAGATTTCAACTTTTTAGGAACTGAATACAGAAACTTTCCAAAGATGAATGCTAGGGTCAAGATTAAACAGTGCAAGTGGCAGGAAAAAAATAGTGGTATAAATCCTTGTTGCACTGTCCTAGCCCAATATGTGACACCCCAGTGTGCACAGGCAGGACACATGCTTGCATATACATGTAGGAACAAGAAATGAAAACTAGCTGAGTTACACAGTGCAAAAAGCCTTTCATCAGATCTTTGTTAGCATCAGATACTAGAACTGACGCACAAGTTAAAAGAAAAGGGGTTCAAGTAAAGAAAAAATACCACCTGACTCTCCCTCTAGGAACAAGACCAAAAACTAAAAAGATTTGTTTTTCATTCTAGTAATGACTGTAATAGAAAATCAAATCCCTGATATTTTTTTAAATAAGGAAAGTGTTTTAAAGTTCCTCACGTTCCCTCAAGCAAACATACTTCATCTAATGCTGAAACCCCCTCCTTACCAAAATTGCCCAATTCTGTAAAACAAAATAAAAGAAACCTGTCATCTTTTGCTGTTTAATGATGAAGCAGCTGCTGACTGCAGTGGTTTGCCACATATAAACTACACATTTCCAGGTTTTACATAACCCACAGGAGTTTGTTCTGTCTGCACCTACCTTATTAAGGTGAAGTTGTTGCTGCTGGAACTGCTGCTTGTGTTTCTCAAGGAACTGCTGATGTTGTTGCTGGATGACGAGCTGTTGAAGAGCCTGTGCATTCTGTGGAAGGGGTGCTGACTGCGTGCGTCCCAGTGGGCGATGTTGTCGCAGCTTGTGTATTGAAGGCGAGACCCGCTCAGAACCAACCAGCGTCTGCGTGTGGAGAGGCAGTGCTCCAAGTCCTGAAAGATACCAGTCTGAAGATAAAATGGAGGAAAAAGCAGCAGAAGAAAAAGACAGAAAAGAAAAAAAAAAAAGAGGAGAGGAGAAAACATTTTGTTCAGTAATGAATGCAATGTTATGAAATGATTATAAATGGCTGTGTTTTGTACAGCTCAGTAAAGGGCAAACAATGTAGAGATGAGTTACACATTAAATACATGAAGAGAGACAGTAAGACGGTAGATACTCTAATCCATATGTTTGAAGGGGTGGTGGGAGCTACACGCAGTAAACCGATACTATTATTGATCATACAGCTACAAACATTCTTAGATGTAAACAATCTTCTCAATCTCCACATCAAAAATACCAACTAAAGCATCATTTTCTGTGTAAGGGACCGTAAACAAAAGTCCAGAATATGTTGTCTAATCCAGATCATATAAAGCCTAAAGCAATCAAAATTGCACAATACACCTCTCAAGTACTCTGCTCCTATAAGAGAACACCTGGTACACAAAAAACACTCAAATGACATAATGCAAATGTTAGAAGTACCTTAGCCCAAACTACTTAATTTTACTTGGACAAAAGTACAAAAATAACCAATCTGTAGGTGTAAAAATATCACTAGGATGAACTACAGTGAAACAAAACAGAATTCCAACAAAAAATGAATGCACCCAAATATAATCAGATCTTAGCACTTAAGGTATCATGGAGTTAATTCAAATAATGCAGTGCTGTATTATTTGCCAAATATATTTGCATTTACAGTTTGGCTATCTGATATAGTTTAGAAATCTCTGTACAGAACACCCCTGCAGAAACAGAAGCAAGATACAAAGTACAGACAAAAACTCTCTCTCACTCTCTAAACTTCCAAATTATAACGAATACCGAACTTACAGGTATTTATAAAGAAAGACTATGGAAAAATCAAGTAAAGGCATGGAATTGATGAACATATACAGACATGCAAAGACCAAGAAATGATGTTCAATTTTATACCTAACAAGTATCCACACTACTCTTCACTTTATTTACTGAGGAGGTAGACTCTATGTTTGACCATTTACAGTCAAAATCCAGAATGAGTACATCGCAAAATCTATTACTTATACAGCTGTAGTCTGACACATAAGCAAATGCATTTTCCAAATTGTGCATCAGTCCTTATTATGAAGCAGAAAACCATCAAGTACTCCTTAACTTTCTTCGGAAAGCCAGTATAACTGCAGCAATTATTGTAGACAGCCAGACAACTTGTATGACAGCTGAAGTGGTTACTTGGTCCTGCTTTTCCGATTTTGTCTTTTGATCAGAATGCTGGCAAGGTAGTATCTACTTCATTGTCTTAGTATACTTTATGTTATTACCGGATACAGCTGTTGTAGTGTGGTTGCTGTGTTGTGATACGTATTCTCTAGGTAAAAAAAAACTGTGTGTGGACTGATGTGACTAATGTAAATGCTGTATGTGTTAGATATTGCAGAAGGGTGGGTCTGAAGTTATGGTCAGTTATGCTTCACAAACTGTTGCTGGCTGAATTCCACACATGGGGGTGTGAAACTTCTGAGATCTCTTTGTACACTGGTCAGATTTGTGGTCTTGTTGCTAAGAGTGTACTGTCAGTGTGTGACCTGACATTATGACAATTCATGTACATTAACAGCATAGTAATACGGTTTATGAGGTTAAAGAAAAGAATGCAAAGCAGTCTGTTGCCTTGGCTGTACTTGTAACCACACTCTGCATTTGAGAAGGAAGACATGTGCTTTTCCTGGTAGTTAAGACACTTGCACACTTGATGAACTGCTATTTCTAAGCTTTGGTTGTAAAGATGAAGATCGCTCCATCAACAGCCTTTTCACAAAAGACTGATTAAAGCCATACAAATAAATGGAACTTATGATGTCTCCCCCCAAGTCTAGCCAAAAGATATCCACTGAAAAGGTTGATGATGAGACAACCAAATACTGCTTCAGGTCCTACTATGCAAAGGAACAAACATCAGTCAAGCTGAGATAAAACTACTTTCTTATTTTTCCATCTGTTATTCTGTGAGCTATCAGTGTGTTGTGAAGGGCAACATGGGGTCAGGTAGTGCACCTAGATACATGAACTGCGGAAGATGAATGCTGTCACTGTTTTTTACTGATTATTTTGCAATTTGTATTTATTTCTAAGGGGTCCTGAGCATGTGTTTTGTTTTAATATCACTTACTATGAGAACTTGGCTTTGATATTAGTGTAACATATTTGTGAATTCCTTTTATCTTTGTATTTCCATGTTTCAGGATCAAAACATCACAAGGTATAAAGAAAAAAATAACTGTAAAAAGGAGTGTCTAGCAGTGATCAGTAAGGCATTATCCCCTTGGTCAGGTCAGTCTATGTGGAATGTATACTATTGCTTACTTTTAGTTTAAAAGTTCTGTCAAACAGTTTTCAAGTTCTGAGCTTGTACAGCTGGTGATATGCCATATTTTTTGAGGTAATGGAGTAATAAGTTGTGATTTACACTGCTGAATAGTCAGTCAGGAAGTGTTGTGTTAAAAGGTCTAGACTACAGTTACAAGGGATATTGTGTGATTGTTTCCTACCTGCAAAATAAGGAAAGCATGGGGAGGGTTTAAAAACAACATACTGTCTGCATACATGGGTCACATTTTGTTTTAAATACTGTGTGTGTGCGTGTGTGTGTGTGTGTGTGTGTGTGTGTATGCGTGTGCATGCGTATGTGTGCGTGCGTATGTGTGTGTATGTGTGTGTGCGTGTGTGTGCATGTGTGTGTGTGCGCTTGAACTTTCCTGAAAGTTTAGCCCTTAAGCCAGTTGCAATAAGTAAAGGAACTGTCCTAGAAGATCATGAACAAAAAATCAAAGGAAGGAAAAGTACTATTGCTCAACAACTTACCATAAAAGTGGATGTTCTTTGTTTAGATCACTACTGTGGCAATCCTGACTACTGGGACCTCTGACACAGATGGGCCAAACATCCATCCCAACTTCTTGATCTCAGCCCCCTTCATCCTTCAGGCAAAGATAGCCTTCCCTCTGGGATGTCAGGATATCCCAATACACAGCCAGCATACACACACAGCACATTTTCTTCTTGCCAGATTGCAGATTGTATGAATCACATTTTTGGCATCTGTAGTCTAGAGAGGTGCAACCTGCTCCAAAGACCAGGAGATAAGTACCTCATTGGAAAACCTCCTTATCATCTTTTTTTTTTCTACTGCTATTCAGCTTAAGGAAATACAAATAAAATGCCTTATTACTACAAAATTAAATGCAAATTTGTTTTACAACTTAGATTAAAATCTGTCTGCACATGACAAGCTCTATGAATTTTAAAGGCTCCAATGTCAGAACACGACGTCTGAACACTTGCTTGTGAGTTAAAAGTGAGGAACCACCCTTGAACTTTAACTGCAATGTATTAATTTACTTTCAGCTGTGTTCTGAATATGCAATATCAAAAATCAGTAATTATGTACTTAACATAACGTGGTATCTGTGTTATCCTATTTCATTATTCATAAAGTCTGGGTCTTGGATCTGATGTCGGATCCAATCCAGCACTTTACAGAGTAGATTCAAGGCTTGAGCTCCTCCCAGTCTATAATCCCTTTCTACCTTCAAACCCTCAGATCGAGTTCGCTGACCAAAGACTGGAAAACACCAGGGCACCTGACTATCCAACTAGATGTAGACAACAATTGCATTAGAACCACGACAGATGGTAGCTCAAGGGCCCGAAACCCCAGCCTCTCCAGAACCACCAGAAACATGGAAGGGGGCAGGAGGTGATGAATAATGAAACAGGATAACACACATACTAAGTTATGATAAGCACATAACTATTGATCTGATGTTATCCATTTCATTATTCATCACATCTGGGTCAGAATCCCCAGCTACAAAGAACCCCAGACAGCCCTAAGGAAGGATATGCCTGGGCACTGTGGAACCAAGACTTCTGGGGATCATATCCAGTTTTTAATGAGCAACAAAAGTTTGAGGAGTGGACCAAGTGGCCGCAGCAAAAACCCTGTTCTAAGGACATCTTGGTGGCGAAGGCCAAAGAAGTAGCAACTGACCTAAGAGAATGCACCTTAGGAGGATGAAGCAGCTACATCTTTTTCATACAGTAAACCAGGGAAATGCAACTAGAGATCCACTTAGAAATCATTAGTTAAGAAACTGCTTGGCCACACCTGTTCAAGGAAAAATCCACAAATAACTGGTCAGATTTTCTGAATGATTTAGTCCGATGTAAATAAAATCTCAGCTGTCGATGTACATCCAAGGTATGGAACAGATATTCGCCCTTATTAGAGTGATTAGGAAAGAAAGCAGGCAACTCAACTGGATATCCTCATTAAGATTCCTTTCAGTAGCTACTTTAGGCATAAAAGAGGGCTTAGTTCGTAAAGTCACCCTGTCCTTATGAAAAACAATATATGGTGGCTTAGAAGATAAGGCCTGCAATTCAGAAACTCTCTTGGCCGAAGTAATGGCTACCAAAAAGGCATTCTTCCATGAAAGATATTTGAGATCACAAGAATGATCACGCTCAAATGGACTTTGGGTGAGAGATTGCAACATCAACGTCAAATCCCAAGGAGGGGTGGGATCTTTGGCTGAAACCCTAAGAAGGAAGATGCCCTTCATGAAGGCCTTACATAACCTAGAGGAAAATGTGGGTCCAGTATTGGCATGGAAATTATAAATGGCCACCAAATGCAATTTGACAGTCGAAAAGCTGGCACCTTCCTGAAACAGAGATGTTAAGAAGAGAAGGATATCTGGAATAGGAACTGTAAAAGGGTCCAGATTCCATTCCGCTGCCCAAAAGGAAAAACACTTCCACTTACTAAGGTAGACCTTCTGAGCAGAAGGCTTCTGCGAGGCCAGAATAATTTTCCTGATGGGAGAAACCAGCCAGGACTGCTTTACTATGACAGGAAGTGGAAAAATGACATGGTCAGGCGAAGAGATTGGGAGGTGGTTCTGATAGGTGAGAGATGAGATCCAGAACAGGATCAAGTATACAGGAAGGTACTTGAGATGAGACCTGAGGAAGGGGAACTACACCTAATAAGGCCAGAAGGGAGCAATGTGTATCATGGAACTCCTCAGTCTGGAGGATTTCTGAAGTACTTTGGGGATTAAGGGAAGGGGAGGGTAAGCACAGAGGAGACCTGGGGCCAATCATCTACAACAGTGCCTCTTGGGGGCTGCCCCTCTGGGGGAATCAGGGAAAAGAATCTGCTGCATTTGCTGTTCAAAGGGGATGCAAAAAGACAACAGTAAGGTTGGCCCCAAAGGGTGAAAATCTGAGATGCCAATGATGGATTGAGGGAACCACACATGTGGAGTCAGGATAGATCTGCTGAGTTTGTCTGCTAAGACGCTGGACTCCTCAGGCATGTGTGTTGCAAGGAGAAAGCAACTGGAAGAGGCTTCCCACACTCTCATGGCCTCTCTTCACAATGGGTGTGATTGTGTTCCCCCTTGTTTGTTTGTTTACATACCAGACCACCGATATGCTGTCTGCATGAATCGTTACCATTTCCAGAGGAAGGCAATCCTGAAAGGCTTGTAATAAGAGGAGGCC
This sequence comes from Protopterus annectens, assembly GCF_019279795.1. Lineage (NCBI taxonomy): Eukaryota > Metazoa > Chordata > Ceratodontiformes > Protopteridae > Protopterus > Protopterus annectens. The sequence continues at coordinate 1,607,472,335 of NC_056737.1, forward strand.
TGCCCTCGTCTTTAGGATGTTTATATGTAATTTGGTCTCCGACAGGGACCACGTGTCTTGGGCAGTCCTGCCCTGAAAATGAACTCCCCACTCCAACAGGGAAGCATCTGTGCCCTCAGTGGCCATGGGAAGAGAAAACGGTCTTCCCCGAAGGAGATTCTCTGATTGAAGCCACCACTGCAGGTGCCATCTGCAAATGGGAGTCAATGGAATAGGCATGGACATTGATGAGACAGAAAAGACCACTGGAGCACCCACATGTAGTATCTCGCTAGAGGAACAAAGAGAATAGCCGCCGATGTGAACCCCAGCACTCTCAGAATAAGATGTGCCTGGGGTGATGGAACCTCCAAGATGGCCCTGACCTGCTGCTTCATCAAGCCCACTCTATGGGGAGGTAATGCTGCAACCTCTGTGACTGTGTTGAGATGAGTCCCAATGAACTCTATGCTTTGTATCAGAGACAGCTTCAACTTCCCTAAGTTGACAGTAATCCTCTTAGGAACCAGTTCCACAGTGTCAGGTTCCTTTCATGCCCTGCGTGCTCGTCCATAGGGGGAGACCCAGGAAGTAAATGGGCCTGTCCTGAATGCATTCAGGAGCACAGATTCCTCTGAAGGTAGGGGTTGGGGAGACCAACTGCCTTTCTGCTTCAACAGCTCCAGAATGTCCCTGAAGGAGATGTCATCCGGTGGAGATCTGGATGACCTGTCCCCTTCATCAAAATATGTGTCCTCCTTAAGGGATTCCATAGAGGAGTCCAAGTGCCTTCTCCTGCACAGTCTCTTCCAAGGTGGCTCTTCTGTAAGGGGCTCAGGAGAGGACTCAGAAGACAGAGGAATCCCTGGGGCTCTTGATGCCTGAAGGCTACCTCAGGAGGGCTGACCCTGGACAGGATGGATGGGCTTAGGACACCTGATATCGATGGGGTGGGACATTCCCGGAAGGGGGAGGACACTGCTCCAGACTTGGAGAAGGTCTGCTCTACCACCCAAAAAGCCAAAGGACTTGAGGAAACCCCATCCCCATTCTCTATAGCCCAAACCACCAAGGAAGGGGGAGTGGAGCCCGACCTGGGCCTGGGCCCTTTGAACAGTACCATCCCCAAGCTGTTGAAGGCCAATGCTCTCAAAGGAAGGGACCGATCAGAAAATCCCAGACCACAACCCCTTCCCAGGGACCTGGCGCAGACCTCTCAGAGGTGAGACCCACTCTGGTCCAAAGTCACAGGGACCGAGCTAGTCAAGGACCCTGGAGGAACCAGGAAAACCGCCATTCCCAGATCCCCTGATGCCTCCCTAGGGGAAACCAGGACCTAGGATTCTGAAGCCACAGGAATTGGAAGAGGAGACATCAATTTAGGAGCTGAGGATTTCCCCGAGCCCGAATGAGGTGCAGATGCCAAAATACCCATCTCTATCAGGGGCCTAAGGAAACTCCGCATCATCCTGCCTATGTCAAAGGGAAGATGCTTCTGGGGGATCTGGAAAAGGCTGAAGAATGAGTGGATTTAGAAGAGGAAGCCAGCTGAGATCTCAAAACCACTCTATGGTGTTCCCAATCTGAGGAACGAGTCTTATGTCTAGGATCCAAAGACTTCAGATTCCTAGAGGAACCAACCAGGGAGCCCAGAATAACTAACTCCAGATCTGAGGAACATGCTCGACCTAAACCCTGTAAATCAGCCTGCCTCGGATCCGGGGGAGCTAAGGGATCTGGATGAATGGCAGTAGGATTCGAGGGTCTCTGATCAGAGAATGCCTCAGCTCTGGAAGACAGATCCTGAGCCTTTGGATCCAACCCTGTCGAGGACTGCTTTGGATCCAAAGGACTGCGATCCAAGAGTCTCATCTGTTTTTGGGAAGCCAGAGTAGAAGCCCCCAGGGAGGGAGAGGAAGTCTTCCTCTTAGAGTCTTTGTGGCCGTTAGAGGAGGGGGAGCCTGAAACAAAGGGACCCCCTTGCGCCATGCCCTTGAGCAGTAGTTTGTTCCGTTGATCCACCAATGGCCAAGGATTGAATGCAGCACAAACTGAATATTCAGCCTCGAGGTGGTCAGATCCCAGACAATAAACACACTTCTTGTGAGTGTCAGAATTAGACATCTTATACCCACAAGAAGAACATCTTTTAAACCTGGTAGGCGTATCTCTTTCAGACATGGTACTACCAGCAATCACACACACAAACAACACACCAAGAAAAAAACCTAAACTATAAGCCCCTGAACTACCCACACAGCTCCTGAACAAGTAGCAGGGACCAAATATACACCACCAAAGAAAAACAGCTACCACAAAACACCAAAAGCCCCAACAATAACTAGACTAAGGGAGAGGGATATGGAAAAAGGCGCCAAGTGCTGAAAAGGGAGGAAGGGCAAGGAAAGACAGACATCTAACATTGCACGAGTGCTAACAACAGGGAGGGGAGGAAAGAAAGAAACTAACTAAACTAAACTACCTGAAAAAAATAGAAATTAGAATACTTATCTGAGAAAAAATCCAAGAAAAACTTTTAACCCACTCTCTGAGCCAGGAATCACGTCTGTAGCAAAACGCGGTAAACAAGATCTAAGGGTTTGAAGGTAGAAAGTGATTATGGGAGTGGGAGGAGCACAAGCCTTGAATCTACTCTGTAAAGTGTCAGATCGGATCAGACATTGGATAAAAGACCCAGACATGATGAATAATGAAATGGATAGCATCTGATCTTACAGTTTTAGAGAGGTACCATATGAATACAAAAAATAGATGTAGGCTTGGCCCTGGAATTTTCAAGGAAAACTGACTGAAAAACAGAGGCAGTCTATACACTAAGACTTCAGGTATAACCACATTAGACTACAGTTAGTGAGAAGTCTGGTGGTAAAAAAGACTTACAGTTCACTATTAAACTACAACTGGGAAGCATTTTCCCAAAGCAGTCTTCTGAATGTCCAATAGCAAAGGTTCTCAGCACTTTACACAGAGAAATTTAACACAGATTACAGTTAAAGGACACACAAATGAGAAACAGCAGACTCCTGGAGCAAGCCGATATATGCAGGAAAAGGTTAAACAATAAAATGTCTTGCACTTTGGCTGCAGTGGGTGAGTGCTGAAAGGGTAAGACATGATCTGATAGTAAGGGAGAATTTATTAAAGTTGGTGGGTAACCTGGCATGCAACTGTGCAAACTGTGTTTTTAGCTTAAATAAAGTGCACTGCTGCATTAAGTAAGAAGCAAATGCATCTTGGGAAAAGAGGAGAGATGGATAGGTCTGAGCCTCATATGGAGTGCTTGGTAAATAAAAGAATAGGAAAAGTTGTGCACATACATTTTTAGTAAAGCACTAAAACCCCAATAAGATATTAACTCTATTAATGGTTGTCAAGTCTCATAACAGTAAGGATAGTAATTTTTTTACAGGGGAAACGTGGACTTTAATTGGAGGCATCTTGTATTAATATGACAGCCAACCAAACAAGATAGGACCAAAAATCTCTACAAATCTTTTTTTTTAAGCAAGAAACATCTTTATTAAATTACCATGTGTGACATAGGCAATCATACATTTATATAAATGAAAACAAATCATACTGATATAATTTTAGTTGCAACCATTATATACATCACAAACCATATTGACATAATTTTATTTGCTAACAAATGCTGACAATAAGGCACCGACCAGGAATGCAGTAAAACACCATTTAATCCACAGTAAATCAAACAGACTGAGCGCTTTCTCCAGGTCTACTGGCTTCATCAGAGTCTGATGAACTTCTAGTACAGTTGGTTTGAGCTTTGATGTCCATTTTCTGGCAACTGCTTTTTTGATAGCCATCACAATTAGAATCCCAATTAGACTCAGCAAGGCCTTACTATGTCTAGGCAATTCTGATTCCATATCACAGCTCAAAAAATGATTTCCTTAGTTGCATCAATTTGCTCACCCTGTATCTCTGACAGAGTAGTCTGCAAGGAATCTTAAAAGTCTGCCAACTCATTACACTCCCAGAAAATATGTTTCCAATTACCTCTTTCTTCCCCATCAAACCTCCAACATGTGCTGTCTATCTGAAGAAAAATTCTATGGAGTCAACGTAAGGTATAAAAATACTTATGCAAACACTTCCAAGCAAAGATCCTAAATCTTCTAGACTTTGTTGCATATTTGGGAGACATACTATATGCCCCCCATTGTTTCTTTGTGAATTGCTTAATCAGTCTCTCTTCCCAATCCTTTCTAACCTCCTCTGATTGAGTCTTATAGTTATTATGCAACATTTTGTATGGTCTACCAATTATTCCTTTGTTAAAAGCAGCTTCTGTTGTAGATTCTACTAAAAACTCTACCAGTGCTAGTCTTCTGCTTAGGACCCCCCTATTTCTTTCTCTTTACTCATACTCTGATGTCAATTCTTAATAGAGAAGGCAACTTCTAGCCTGCAGTCCAAATACATTCTTGGCCAATTCCCATTCTATTACCTTTCCCTCTCTTAAGTATTTGCTCCCAATATCTTGGTTCTTTTGCCAGTTTTCTCCAATAAATGCTAGCTCCCTATTGCCTATTATCTGTATCCCTAATTGCAATCATCCCTATTGACAGAATCTCCATTTTCCATTCTTGTATTGGCTTAATTCTTAAAATACATTTTGATAATTTATTAATATAATATTCTGTATGGTTATTGTTATTCTCCTTAAGGATTTGCATCAAAAATTCCAGTCTGTCCTTGTTTCTTGACCCCCCCAACCCGTTTCATCATCATCCATTTCTACTTTGAATTATAGGTTTCTGCTTGTTTTATGTATTGGAGCCTTAATTGTGTAGCTCTGAAATACCCTACAAATCAGGGACCTTTCCTGTGGACTGGTTATACATTACCATTTTTATCTCATCTCCTTCTATCCTAACTGTTAGTAATTGTGCTTCATCCACCTTTAACCTTGGCATATTTAATTCTTCCATAAACATTTCCATTTGTACCTATACTTGAGTCTTCCTGTTCCACTGGAAGAATCATCTCATCCCACTTGACTCTTGCCATCTTCCCCTCCCAGATAAAATCCGTCACCTCCTTATTAGTTGCTAACCACAATCTATTCTGGTTGAAAAAAATATGCCTGACCTGTGCATAAAACTAAAGGGACTAAAAACATTTTAACTGCTTGTACTTTGCTATCCATATCCATATAACAGAACTTCCAACTTCTCAATTTTTGTATTACCTTTTTAGTCTCTTCCCACATATCCTTAGCTGCCACACCTGAATCATTTTTTAACCATACTCCTAAGTACTTCATTTTATCATGTCCCCATAAATATGGATATTTCTGAACCAATTTGTGTGTGGGTACATAATTTACAGCTATTGCCTTTGTTTTATCTTCATTAATTTTGTATCCCAAAAAGATCTGAAACTGCCTCAAATTGTTCCACAACGACGAAATATCCTTTTCTTGTTTTATCGGGTATAAAATATAATATCATATGCAAACAGAGCCAGCTTTTCTTGACTACCATACCAATTATATCCTTGAATTTCTGAGTCTCTTATTTACATTGCCAGTAGTTCTAAGTATAATGCAAATAACAAAGGGGAAACAGGACAATCTTGCCTGGTTCCTGTGTTCAAACAGAAATTATCAGGAACCCTCCCACTTTAATTTTCGTTTCCAATCTCTCATATATCCTCCTAATCAACCTTATAATTCTATCAGGGAATGTAAATGCTTCCAGCTTATTCTGCATCAAGACCCACTAACAACAGTGGCATTTTCTTACATTCTGGTTCCCTCTGGACCATTAAAGTTCTGTTAAAGTTGTCAAATGTTTGCCTCCCCCTCCACAAAACAATACTGAACAATATCTTCGATCTTGGCATTGCCTTTGCCAGTCTTTAGCTATTACAGACCAACAGTTTAAAATCACGGTTTAGGATTGAAATGGGCCTGTATGATGCTGGTCTGACGGGTCTTTACCCACTTTAGGTATTACAGCCACCACTGCTTTCTTCTAGGATGTTTGTGCTCCTCCTGTCTTTATCAATTTTTCCCTCCAGCTTCCAAATATCCACAGGAATACCATCTATTCCTGGGGTCTTTCCAGTGGACTACTTATACATTACCATTTTTATCTCATCTCCTTCTATCCTGTTAGTAATTGTGTTTCATCCACCTCTAACCTTGGCATATTTAATTCTTCCATATTTGTACCTATTCTTGATTTTCATATTTCTCTGCTTGATACAGACTTTAATAAAATTTCCAAAATATTTCTAGTACCTCTACAGGATCTCCTGTTATCTGCCTTGTTATAGTTTCCCTAAGCTTGGCGACAACCCTTTCTATCTTCTGTTGCTTGAGGCGTTCTGCTAAAAGTTTTTGTGCTCTGGAGTTATTATTAAAAAAAAAAAAAACAGTTGCTTAACAGTAATTTTTCTAAACTTGTGCATGTTATTAAGTTAATCCCTTATTTTCTGTTCAGCATTCTGCAGTTGCTCCTCTTCTTGTTCTGGGAGATTCACCCTAGTCTGCAATATGTTAATATTTGTCAATCCCTCTAAATAATTCTTATAAGAGTCACGAAGGGATTTCCATTAAAAGTTTAGGAATGAAATGTTGTGGGGCATGCAAACAATATAGATTTATTTTCAAGGGAACCAGTTTCTCTGTTCCTGGCCATTCTAAATTAATTTGTGCTAAGTGCAGCTACAATTGCAATGCTAAAGGGATCATTTGTATTGCCTTTTGTTCATCGTGTCCAGCATTTTATGCCGGAAAGACTACTGACCCCCTGCAGGCAAGAATATATCAGCATAATTATGCTATTAGTAGAGAAAACAATTGTAATGCCCTGTATAAACATTCTGTATTGTGTAAAGATTTTAAAAAGTTTGCATTCACAATACTAAAACAAGTAGCACATTCTATTAGGAGAGGTGATTGGAAATTATTTGTGGAACAGAGGGAGTTTCACTGGCAAATATTATTAAACGCCAGTGGTTCACCAGGTATCAACATTTTAATATCTATTAAGCCAGTCTTGAAGGTTAAGTCTGTCTGTTTGCTTAAAATAATTTAAAATATGTTTAAGCTTATTTATTTGTGTGTTCACTGACTGGTTTCTATGACTTTTTATACAGTTCTACAGATTGTTTTTTTAGAAGTGCATCTTTTCAAGCACTTTGACCGTGTAGTGCCCTTTTTAGATTTTTAAATGGGAGGAAGTCCTTGTTGCAATGTTTCTGATGAAGTTCTTTTTATGGTGGAATGAAAGCACTTAAACTAGTGTTAGATAAACCATCCTTTTGTGTCATTGTGTCATCCAGTCAGTGTCTTTTTTTCAGTTTTACAGTATGCCGTTCATAGTGCTCATTTAATTCATTTAAAAATGTAAATTCACTCCAAAATCCTACTACTGAATTCACATCTTTCAAGCCAAATATTTTCACAAATTCCTTTAAAAACTACCCTTCTTTGATACATTTTCCCTTCTGGACCCCACAGAGATATCTTCACTGCTGCAAATCAAATTGCAGTCCCCACCTATAAGTATATCGCTTGCTGAAAGGTGATTATTTCTTCCAGAATTTTCCTGAGCTTTTGAGCAGTTGTAGGTGGAATATAAATACATGCCAATGTAATCCTCCTCCCTTGCTAGTAGCTCCTTAGTACTATAAGTTTAACATTATTATCTTTTTTATCCTCTTCTAGCACTACTGGAGCTCCTCTTGTAATTAATATAAGTACTCCTCTTTTCCTTTGTAGGCATTCTGCTGAATAACCATCCTGAAAATCTTTCTTTGTCAAATTCACATGTTCAGTTCTGTCCAAGTGTCTTCTGTAGCACAGCTATTTGCACTCTACATTTTTAATATAATTCACTACTCTCTCTTTCGTGTATTGATGTGAGACCACTGACATTACAGAAAGCATCTTTGTATCAAAACGTTATTATTCCAACCTTTTATGTACAACAGCTTTTTGTTAAATATCCTCCTATTCTGAAGTACTTTAACATGTCAGTCCCTGTAAATAACGCTTAACTTCTTAACAATACCTCTTTCTTTTATTTTCACTTTATTTTTAAACTCCACTCTAATTTTATCCCACTCCCTTACTATATTTTCAGAAGAACTTTCTATCTTCTCTAATAACTCTAAAAATAATTTCCATTACCAATTACATACATTCCTCTTATTTCAGAAGATACTATAGCTCACTACTCTTTCTCTTCTGTATATATCTGTGAGACCATTAACCTTTAAAGATAACATAGTAAGCATCATTATGTTAAAAAGTTACTATTCCAACCTTATATGTGTAAAAGTTTTTTTAAGTATCTAGTTCCAGCTTTTGTGTTACATGCATATACTAATGTTTGGCAGGCTGATCTCTTATATAGTTGTTTCTTGTCATATCCATTTGAGCCTATGTCACATCATACAACCTTTTTGTTTTTATTGAAAGCCCTCAAACAAAAAAGAAAAACAAATAAAACCCCAATACACCCCTAAAATCTATTAACTTAATACTAACACACAAAACTATGTGCATCTTCAAATACTAAAGTTTTATCCTCCTAATAGGAACAATTGTCCCAAACTGACAGCCACACTCACAGACTAGGGTTAACATACAAGGAAGATAATGGTATTCATGCTAAGATACACAGCCCGTGCTTCTAAGTGGTGTCTGGTTTTGTCTTATCTTTATTGCTCTCCCAGACTGGGAAAACACTTGAATGCATTCATAAAACATTATTGCCTAGCCACTGAAAGAAATAAGTATTCTGTTTTTACTGCTCTTTATCAGACTGTCAACATGAAGACACGAGAACTAGATACCAAGTTGCTTCTACAAGCATTTATTCATTTGCTAAAGAAAAGCTTTATTATAGTCAATGTTCTTTTTTATTTATTTGCTTTCTCTTAAAACTTGTTACTAGATCTAGCCAAGAGCCTTAATCCAGTCAGTCCTCTATGCAAGAAATGAGAAAAAGCACATCAATTTTCTTTGTGTCATGCTCTTTTTACCAGACTTTCCTTCTTCTTTATGTTGCAGTGTCTACATTTTTTAGAAATGAACAAGGAGAAAGAGGAAATAAGGAAAAACTTCAGTATTCCCATTAGACTTGAAAATAACTGAGAAAACTTTACTTTATAGCATGGAAATTATGTCATTAATTATAAAAAATTTGCTTTACTTACAGTAACTCTCTCTCTCCTCTTCTCCTCTACTATGTGTTCTTCCAAACAGTAATGACATGAAGTAGGGCATATGTCCCTTACATTTAACAAAGTAAAAAAAGTCCAACATTTTTAGGTTTTCTTGTTCTGTCATGTTTCATAAATATAATTAAGGCTTTGTAATTCCATATTTATTTGTCAGTTTCTGAATTGCTGGTTTTACTCCTGTTTACCTGCATCTCCCAAATCTAGTCTCTGCTTCATTTTCAATGTACTCTTGGTTCTTCTAGTCAACTCTTATGTTTTTTCTCTCTCTCTGAAGCATTTTCTGCTGAAAAACTGGAAAAGGTTTCACTGGCACAGTCTCTCTGTGGTCTTTACTATCAGAAGACCAAGAAGCAGAATATCTTCTGTTTCACAACTCATTTTTGTTGAACAAACTTTTGTATTTCCTCCTTAGCAGGTTTTGCATAAAAAAAATACCTCCAAGAAAGAATATTCTGAAGTCAACTGGGTACAGGAGTTTGAATTTCATATCTGCTTCTTAACATTCCCTGATTAGTGGAATACATGTACTCTTGTTCTGCCTGGTGTACAGTAAGTACTGTAATCATTTTCAACAAACACTCTACTGTTACCTCCTTTTAGTACTTAGTTCTTCTGCCACAGTTTTGTCAGAATCAACTCATTCTGCTAGTAGGATTGCATCTTTGCTATTAAAGGTCTAGGTTGCTTTCTCATGGCCAGGTCTGGAACATACACATGTTGTGCCCTTTCAATTATAACTCCTGCTGTGAAATACCAGTCCAGTTGCTTATTTGTGCTTTCATAAAATTAACACAGTCTGTTCCTTCCAGCTTCTCTAGTACAGCAGAAAATCTGATATTTTCCCTAGGTGCTCTGTCCTCTAATTCTATTATTTTTTGAAACATCTCTTCTTGAGCAGTCTCACATTCAGCCAGCCTTTTCTTCATTTTGAAGTTTTAACACCTCATTTTAATATCTGTCTAAAGCGTCTTCCAATTTTCCAGCCTTTTGTTATTTGAATTGATATACTCCATCAGTTTCTTGTTTATTTTAATCAGCTCTGAGTACATTTGACTTATTTTTTCCTCTAAGTTACTGGAAGTCGTGTCTTGTAAGAAAGCTAGAGCTTGCACTGCTTTTTACTGAACAGCTGCAGACATCTTCTTAGTCTGTGTTTTTTCTCACCTTTTTTGATTTTTTTTTTTTTTGCTGGCATCCGGGCAGTACACTTACTAGCCTATTACTGAAATTTACCCCAAAATATGAGTTTCTCTTTTCACACTGGGAAAGCTGAAATTAAGCTGTTACTCAATGTGCAGCCATCTTAGAAGTCCAAGTTCTCTACCAATGTTGATAATAACAGTAAAACAGTATTCTAGGAGGTTACTAATAGTTGCTTGTTCAGAGGAAAGGTCAGTTTGACTTGCTCCATGAGTCTAAATAAGGGGAATGGAGTGAGATTCTATGCTTTTTAAACAAGTACAACAAAAATGACTAAGGAGGTTTACACTTGGTAAGATGGCCTTGTCGGAGGGAACAAGTTCATTTGCGTCAGAAAGCCATAGGTGATCACAGTTACAAAGTGTTTGGTAAAAAGAGACAAAGGAGAAAGGATGAAATAGGACAGAGTTCCCACCTTGGAAGATGCTGGCAGAATTTATACATAAGCTGTTCACTTCATGTTTTACTAAACTTATGGTTTGTGGGGTCTAACGGGCTCAAAACACAGATATATGAAACAGCTGTTTCTTATGCCTTTTTGTATAAGCAGCACTAAGGAAATTAAGTAGTTAACTGATGGTAATAGCTGAATAAGATATCACCAAATGGCAAGATATGTTAACTTCTTTTCTTGTTTGGAGGGAGGGAGGGGTGCATCTTTGTTGTTTTGTGGAAATGGTTGTTGTTAAGGTAGCTCTGTCCTGCAATGACTCTCAATAAAGGTCTGATAAATAAAAGAATACAGGATTAGAATGGACTTGATAAGAAAGAGGTTGTTAGGAAGAGAGATCCACTCATTACGGCTGAAGGATTTCAGAAGGAATAGGCACCGAAAAAAAAAAACATAATAGGTTTTTCTTTTCCTGTTGCATTTCTTTTTTTTTCTCAAAAATGTTTTTAGTTTTTCAAATACAGTTGAATAAATTCCATAGTATTTGTATATAACATCTTAAATAACTATGTACACTACTTACATGAGCCTGGCACTATAACAGAGCTAAATATATCCAATTACCTTATAGGTATAACAATCCAGTTATCAGAGTGTATTTTTTCAGTTATTGCAAAGTGTCAATCAATGATGAGACTTTTTCCCATGGATTGTTAATAAATGGCTTAGGATGAATACTTAATTCTTTAATTTTAATTTCCAACAATGCTTTGGTCTTCAGTAGGCAGTAGAAGTTTTCCAAAGTCGGTATTGTGTTGTACTCCATCTTTTTGTTATACACTTCCTTGAGATTGCAAGTATTGTCCATACTAGATACATATTTGACTCAGTCAAATGAGGACCTTCATATACATTTAATAATACTAGAGCTTTTGATAAGGTAAACGATCCATTAAATAAAGCTTGTAAAAAGTTTTTAATACCATTCTAAAATGGATTAATTTTAACACAGTAGAAAAAATGTGATTTCAATCTGCATTGTGTATTTGCTCACACCTCCAACATATTCCCTTTGTGGAAGAATTAATTTTAGTATTTCTATCTGGAGTTAAAAATGCTCTGTGCAAGTATTTCCAATTAAAAACTTTCCAGTACTGTGTAAAGGATGTATGTTTTATTGATAATAAAATATTTGATTGAATTTCTTCAGTTAGCTGTAATGAGTGTCCTTTTGTTATACAATTCCAATATGAGGATTTGGGTGTTGCTTTTTTAATTTATCAATATCTTGTAAAATTTTGAAATACTATTTCCCATGTCATAATCATTATATATGATTTCATATAGGTATTTCGTAAGTTTAGGTATTTCTTTAAAATGAAGAAGTACTAATTATGCTGCATAAATCTTGTGAATACGTCAGAATGCTTTGCATAGTTAGCTAATCTTGTTGTGGAATTTTGTATGCTGTTTCTATTGTTTGCATATCCAGAACTTTTATTTCTTTGATACACTGAAACCAACAAACAAATCCTTTCTGTTGCCAGGAATTAATTATTTCTCTGTATATTTTATGTGGATAGCTCTTTGTAACTATGAATGGTGTTAAAAGATCAAACCAGAGTTTTTGCATTAATAATTTTCCTAAATGAGTCAATGTAATAATTAATCATACAAGTTTTAGTGGGCTTAGTTGTGTTATACTGCATACTAATACATAATATGTGCCATGGCAAATTGTTTTTATTTATTTGAATTTTTTTTTTGTAAATCAAATTTATTTATTTATATTACAGTTAGTAATTCTTTCCAATTTGCAGAATAATTTGGACTTATCCAGTCTGAGATTGTTTTAGATATTGATGCTTTTATATATGTTTCTATATCAGGAAAGTTTAATCCTCCCAGTTTCCATGGTCGGATATGATGTATTAAAGCTATTCTGTTCTTATGGGAAACCATAAACATTTTATTATGCATGAGTTTATATCTTTGAGTATATTCCTTTCTGGTAGCAGTTGTACTGCCAAAGCTATATACAGAATATTGGGTAATAAAATCATTTTTATTAACTGTAGTCTATCTTCAAATGTTAATATTATTTTGTTCCACTTTTCCACAGAGATTTTAATTGTTATTGTAGTTTTTGAGACTAATTCATTATTATCCTTGCATAACTCAATTCGTAGATATTTAAAGGTACATTCTTGTTTCCTAATAATGTGATTCCCCTCCGTCTGCAATTCTTTTTTTTTTTTATTTCAAAATAAAAAATTTGATTTGGTTTTATTGAAATGGAGTCCTGAAGTCCTGTAAAATGTGTTAATTAAAATGTATATTTTTTTCTAATGTCTCTTTTGTATTGGATAATGTTAATAATATGTCATCAGCAAGGAGCATAACTTTAGAATTGTACTGTTCATAAACATCTACTCCTTTGATTTTTGTATTGTTACATATTGAATCTGCCAATATTTCAATAGCCAAAGCAAATAGAATCGGTGACATGGGACATCCTTGTTTAGTACCCTTTGTTATATATATAGATTCAGAGGTGAAAGGACCTAGCTTAACATACAGTAAATTATTTGTATATCTATATATATATATATATATTCATTAGTAGATGAACAAAGGAAGGAGGAAATTCAAATAACACCAGAATTTTGAAAAAAGTTTATTTTCTTTATTAACATAATCTATAAGAGAAATTATCCTTTTAATATTGTCGTGTGTGTCTAAGATATATAAATCCAGTTTGATCATTATTCATTGTTTTGGATAGTGGTATTTTCATTCTGTTAGTTAATATTGTCAAATATCTTAGAGTCATTATTTAATAATGATAAAGATCTATATGAGGTACAGAGATTTGGGATTTGTTTTCCTTTAAGATTGGTGTAATTAAGGAATATCTCCAAGAGGGTGGTATTAAAGCTTGTGACTGAATTTCTAATATAGTTTTATGGAAGAGGGACAGTATCTTTGAAGGAAAAATTTATATATTTCCATAATTATGCCATCTATACCTGGAGCTTTATTATTTTCACCCTCTTTTATTGTATCTGTAATTTCTTTGTAAGATATGAGTGCTTGCAGATCTAGTTTTAATTTTTCTGTTTTTCTTTTTATATTAGAACATTTTTCATCTAGATTTAATTGATCAATATGTATATTTTCTTGTTGGAAATGTTACATATTGTGATTTCTATAGGCATCAAGAATGTCACCTATATCCAAGACATTTTCCTCTTTCTTTTCATGGAAGATACTTTTAATGTTATTAGCTTTTAATTGTATTTTGATTCTTGGGGATACATTATATAGATAATTGGGAGAAGTGGCCCAGGTATTAATTTTTAGCTTTTCTAAAGCTAAACTAGTTTTATGCATTAGACTTTCATTGTATTTATTGTTTAATACTTCTACTTTCTTTTTCATCTCCAAAGGATTTTGATTTTTTTCAGCTTTTACTGACAAAAGTTTGGATTGTAGATCTAAAAATTGAGAATCCCATTCTCTGATTTATTTTATAACAAGTAAGCGTTTTACCATATATGTAACTTTTAACGAGTCCCATATCATTATTTTATTTATCTTTGGGGTGTAATTAATATCTAAAAAGAACTGTAATTCAGATAATAACCAGGATTTGAACTCTTTTAATTTCAGTTATATATGCTGGAATTCTGGAGTTAAAGATTAATGGTTTGTACCATTTTGAAGTTTTAGTATCAATGAATTGTGGTCTGAAAAGGGGCAGGGAGTGATTGAGAAATTAATGATTTTAGAGTGCAAGTCATGGGCAGTAAATATTTTATCTATTCTAGTTTGGGTACCAAATCTGTGATCTTGATGGGAAAACAACAAAGATTTATCTTCTTTAAATTTGAAAGCATCTACAAGATGAAATGATTCTACCCACTTGTTTAAAGCTTTTGATACAGCAGACCTATGCAGCGGTCTTTTATTTGTAGTTTCAGAAATATCAAATATACATTTTAAATCTCCTCCTAGTATTAAGTTGACTTTATAATTATTAGAAATGAAATCTTAAGTGCTTTTTTAACAGTTCCTGTTCCAAAGCCTGGGAACCAGTATAGATTGGCTAGGGTCCATATTCTGTTATTATATTTAACTATTACTAATGCCATAAGGCCTTCTTTATCTTCATACTTATAAATGATTTCTGGGTTAATCACATTTGTTTTCCATAAAATTGTTACCCCTTTTGTCTTTGTCTTATAAGTGGATTGCGCCAATAACATATATTCCTTAGGATTCCATTTGTAACTGTCATTTGTTTTGAAATGAGTTTCTTGAAGGAAGACAATTTGTGCTTTGTTCAGTTTTAAATATTTCAGTAGATTTGATCTCTTGCTAGGATTGTTTAAGCCATTGGTATTTAAAGATAATAAAGTTAAATCCATCTTAGGTTATTCAGACTATGTATTTTTTGTTTTATTGTGACTATTAAACATTTTCCTCTGATAACTATAAAGTATATGTTTGAGATTTTAAAGGAAATTATCAGTTTTATACTTTGAGTGTTTACCAATAAAGTAATGTTTTGGTCAGGCATACTAAAAATGCTTTTGTGAAATAAATTTAAATTAATACATGTTAATAAAACTAAGAGCCGCAGTAGCCATGGAATGAAAATCATTCCTAATATGATGGATAAACCTAAGTCCATCAGATTATCACTCACTGACAATCCAGAACATCTGAGCTCCATAAATTGAATTATCATATAGAGAATATTTGTAATAGGAATAAGCAATATTTATATTACTTTGAACAGATAAAGTATTATTGTAAATTAGACAGAATTCTAATACAATATAAATGTTTGCTCATTGTATAAGCAATTAATATTTCCATGAAAGATGGATGACAAGCAATTCAATCATAGTAAAGTAGGATGTATCATATATAAAACTTCAGTAAAAGATTATAGCACACAGTTATTTAACATAATCACCCTTATTGACAAAGTCTTTCAAAATGTATTACTTAATATAAATAGATGGTAATAATATTTATACCTAATGTTTATAATACAATGTATTTTACTGGATATATCAGAAGTTATATTTCATTGTTTGCCAGCATTTAAGTAATCACTTAGTTTGTTGCTAACTTACTTAAAGCATCAAGTTTGTTTTATGTGAACATTGATGAAAGTTAGTGCATTTTAATTATCAATGCATCCCTCCCCCCCCCCATTTCCTACACATAAGGATTTTCATATCTGTCATTTCTTATTATAAAATTAGTGAACTTATAGGTCAAAAACAACAAATTCACTTATTGTGATTAATGATTACAAGTTCGCTTTCCATAGTCATAAACTGCCATTTTATGGCATATACTGAAAGTTTTTAGATTTAAATGGCAACATTTATTTTGTATAATCAGCAATGGTTAAATTGAGTGATTATTGTCAATTTAATAGCATTTGTTCAGAATGTGATTGTTACATTCTGTGACATTCCTAGTTCAGGCTTCTACTGTTTCCCTTGAATAACTTTTTCAGTTTGATGTCATATATAAAACATTAGTGACCTTGGTAACAGCTTAAGTATTACGTATGGTCAAGACTGGTTACAAAACCACAATTCAAATTAAAGCAATTATATGACTTGTTATGCACATTTACTTATATGAGAAAATCATCATGACCTCACCTTGATGTTCAATATAGTGAATGTCATTTATGACAAGTTAAAACAGTAGTGTTATTATACACAAGCCCATGTTATTAAACTGAGTGTCTATTGTCAATGTAATACTATTTGTTCAGAATATGATTGTTACATTCTGTGACATATCAAGTTCAGGCTTATATTGTATCTCTTGAACAACTTTGTCAGTTTGATGTCATGTATAAAACACTAATTACCTTGGTAACCGCTTAAGTATTATATATGATCAAGATGGGTTACAAGAACTACAATTCAAGTTAAAGCAATTACATTACTTGTTATGCATATTTACTTATATAAGAAAATCATCATGCTTCCCCTTGATGTTCAATGTAGTGTATGTCATTTATGACAAGTTAAGACAGTAGTGTTATTATACACAAGCCCGTGTTATTAAATCCTGTCTTTAATATCTAAATTCAGCAGACTGCTTCATCTTATATGACGATTATATATTTTATGTCTAGATTTACTAAAATCATGCATTGAATAATTATTGTGTATGTTGTTTTTTTTTTTGGCTGTTGCTTAGTTATTTGAGAGACCACAAGCTGTAATGCTTATTCTTATTATTATCTCCTTCTGAGCATGTTTATACAGTCCATAGACTTTAAATTATGAGACCCTTCTAGTTTCTTATTTGTTATAAGTATACTTCCATCCTTACATACACCCATCAGTGCTTCAAGCCCGGGCAACAATGCCCATCCAGTTTTGCCATAATACCATTTCATGAGGTGTGTTTCCAGGATGTTCTTAAAATATCCAAACCAATATTTGCCCATTTCATTTTATCAGCTTGTTCCATGCAGTGGCCACTCTGCCAGTGAACCACTCAACACACCTTCCATTCCCACAGATATTTCATCAAATTAAATCTGGTGACTCTCTAGCACTTCCCGGCAACCCAAACACCCCTAGAATCAGCTATCCGCATATGTCCAACACGTCCGAGCAAGCTCCCCTCCCAGACTATTGCAAAGGGTACTGCACAAGATGAAGTGCTCTTAGTCTTTCACAATAACTCAGACTACCACTCTTATGCAAGTCCTTAATGTGTTTGGATCAAAATACATTTTAAATATAAAATTGCGCTTACTATTTTATTTTATTTTTTGTTAAGAATCAACTTAATGAGCTAAATGAAGTGTTGGATAACCATCAATATGTGTACATGTAGTTGAAAACAACCCTTTTATTGTATATATATATATATATATATATATATATATATATATATATATATATTTATATATTTTTTTTTTAACCAAAAACTTCATTGCCAAGAATCATCTCGGAGGCTCCTCAGAGCCGTTAAGCATTATCGTCTCTCTGTCTCCATTACCATAGCAACCTTGGAGAGTCTGTTTCTGTTAGTGTGTCTGTGTACAGCATACCAGAGTCTCGTGATGCACCTGAAGCAAAGCTTCACTTCACTGCAACTTCAAGCCTAAATTCCCTCCCTTTCAACAAGGCAGCAGCCAGGAAAAGAATAGAGAGCAAACAGATCAAAAAAAAAAAACGTCCCAACAAGCCACCACAACAAGAGACAACACACTCCTCCAGCCATCCACCTCTCACTAAGCAGACATACAAATAAACCATTCCCCTGCCAAAATATTCCAAATCACAGTTCCATCCACCCCCTCCCCCAGATCCAGGCCAAAATATCACACGTCTCTTCCCAAATCAGAAGCATCAGTAAACCTCAATCACAAGCCGCAACCCACAGCTTCCCAGAGATGAAAATGGCAACATACAACAGCTGCCAGACACAGCTACATCCACATATACCATGTCAGGCTTAATCACACAGCACTCGAAGCTATGATACCTGCCATAATTGATATTAACTATGTTTAGATAGAATAATATTGACATTTATACTAGCTGTCAGACACAGCTGCATCCACGCACACCATATCAGCATTGATCAAACGGCACTTGTAACTGTGATACCCGCCATAACTGATATTAACTATATTTAGACAGAATAATAATGACATTTGTACGAAAACCCCCTCAACTAGACAGAAATTCCTAGAACTATGCAATAGAGTCAAAAAGCTAATAAAACAAGACAAATTCCAATACTACCAGTCTGCCCTAGACTCCTCACAACACAGCCCCAAACAATTCTGGTCCTCCATAAACTCCATCCTCCACCCAGGTAAAGTCAGTACCCCTCCTCCTAACATCCGTCACTCCTCAGAAAATATTGCTACCTCATTCAACACACACTTCACCCAAACCATACTATCACTAGCTAAATAACACAACCCCCCCGCCCCTCCAACCCACACCTTCAACTATTAATCTCCCCACTGCCTTCTCTTTTTTCTCCTTTACCTACCTCCAACATAAAAAAACTCTTAACTAAACTTAAACCCACCAAATTATCAGCAGACAACCTCCCAAGTGAATACCTACAAATCGCAGCTGATGTTCTGGCCTACCCAGTATCCATCTTGATTAACCGATCTCTGTCAGAAAGTTACGTTTCCACACTGTGGAAAGTATCACATATAATTCCCTTCCACAAAGGCGGATCCTCCACAGAACTAACCAATTACTGCCCCATAGCTATTCTCTCTCCACTCTCCAAAATACTAGAGAGATGCACACACTCTCAGGTCTCAGATTACTTTCTTACTAACAGCCTCCTTTCCAGTACTCAGCATGGTTTCCGACCAAGCCATAGCACCACCACTGCCTTACTCTCCTTTACTAACACTATCCTTCAGCATAAAAACAATGGCTATCTCTCCTCTGCTACTTTCCTAGACCTATCTAAAGCATTTGACATGGTCCCACACAAACAACTTATCTCTGTCCTCAATAACCTATCCTTCTCTCAATCAGTCACCAACTGGTTTCAGAGTTACCTGTCTGACTGCCAACAGTCCATTGTATGGCAGAATGACATATCTCCCCAACTACCTGTCGCCATAGGGGCTCCCCAAGGATCCATCCTTGGACCCCTACTCTTCTCTGTTTACACCAATAATCTGGCTTCTGCCACCGAACATGGCACACTCAGACAATACGCAGATGACTCAACCATCATCTGCTCAGCCCAGTCCCTACCCAAACTGCAAAAAGTCACACAGGAAGCCTTTTCCTCTGTTGAAACTTGGTTATCCGATGCCCAATTAATACTCAACCCAAACAAAACTAAACTATTCATCTTCCAACCCACCAAACATACTCAAAACAACTCTCACTTTAACATCACAGCAAAAGAAAACACCACTATATACCCAACTGAGCACACCAAATTGCTAGGAGTGGAAATAGACAAACTAAAATTTGACATTCACATATCCATGACAATAAAAAAGTCCACAAAAAAACTTGGAGCGTTATACAGAAATAAGCAACTTCTCACCAAAACTGCAAAGATTTCAATAGCAAATTCCCACCTTATCTCCACCCTACTTTATGCCTCTCCAATATATACCAACCTAAGGCAATGCGATCTAAACAAGCTAGAGACCTGCTACAACAAAATTGCCAAATTCGCCACAGGGGCATCCTACCGTAGTCACCACTGTCTCTCACTTGCTGAACTGGGCTGGCTTGAACTCCCTCACCTCCTTCAGTGGTATCAACTCTCACTCGCCCACAAACTAGTAAACCATCCACTAAATGTCCCATCCCTCCAGAGTCTACTCCAAACCTATCGCACCACTAGACCACTAAGATCCAGCAACAAAAATCACTTGCAGATCACTAAAGCCAATAACTCTGCTGGTGAAGCACTATTCTCTTGCACCATAGCCAAATTATGGAACTCCCTTCCACCCACAATTACCTCCGTACCATCATGCACCCACTTCAAAACTTTACTAAAAGCGCACCTAAAAACATGCTGGCTATGCCCTTGCAACTCCCACTCTAATATCACCCACCCCATCCAACCACTACCTTTCTTTCCACTCCACTTGATTATAGCAAGCTCAGATGCTCGTAAGCCTAGTACTTATTATCCAGCAGGAACTTCTTATTGTAACATTTGTTAATGTCTGTTATGTACTTCACAGATAAAGATTCTAGTTGTCTACTGATGTACTATGTTCTTCATCTGTAAATATGTTGTAAGTAATTGCTATGTTAAATTGTTAATCGCTATGTAATCCAATGTAACTACTGTCTGTTTATTTTAACTGTGGAGCTTTTCTCCCCGGGCCTCCGCTGAAAATGGACCTAAGTCCAGTCAGACACTCCCAGTCAACAAATGTAAATAAATAAAAATAGCTTGCTACTATTATTTAACCAGGATATACATGACATTTCTAAATTATACTTTAACTGAAGAAGGCATTAGTCTCCATGACAGCAATTTTTTTTCAAAACTCTACTGTTACTGCTATTATATATGATGTTAATTTGTTACATCTGGTTCTGAACTTTGATGAATGGTACCTTGCTGAATTAGTTAATTACTTAAATTATTACAAGTAAAATCAATGAAAAATGAACACGATAAGTACTCATTGAGTTCATGTAGGGGAATAGAAACTTCTATGTTTGTATTATATGTTGCTTTGTTTAGCTTATATATAATGTAAATAGCAACCCATCTTGACCTACCTTTGTTTGTGAAGAATTATTGGGATCTTTGAACATTCTGAATAAATCATTACTGTTTCTCGGTTGTTTAAGAATCCCTCCTTTTTCTTTTTAATAAAAACAGATGACAAGTGATGTACCATATCAGCTGATACTTTGAGAGATGTAGTTGTAAGAGTTATTTTTTGGGGCAGCTATCTTGGAATCATTTTTTTGTTTCTTCTTTCTAGGATCAGTCCAAGGATTTCTTTTTTTTTATTCTTTTAAGAATAAGGCCAGCCATTCCATTCCTTCTGGGATAGACACTATGTTGTTGTTTTTGATGATAGTAGCTTCTTCTAAGTTATTAAAGGTGCTCATCTCATTGGCAAAAAGTATTTTTATCTTGGCTGGAAAGGCCATGTGTGCTTTAATGTTGTTTTGTTTCAACAGTTTTATTACTGGCCAGACTTTTTTCCTTTGTTCTAGTATTCTGGAAAAATAATCACTGTCAAACCTTATTAGGCTTTGATTGTATTTTAAGAGTGATTTTCTCCAAGGAGATTTTAATATTAGTTCCTTGTCCAGAAATGAAAGAAACTTTATAACTATGGATCTAGGTGGAGTATTTGTTGAGTTAGAAGCAGGTTTCCTCAGTGCTCTATGCGTCCTTTCAATTCCAAATGAAAGTCCCTCTTTCAAGTCTGAAAATTCAGGAATTCAGGTTAAGAATGAAATAATGTCTTCACCTTCAGTGTTTTCAGGCAGACCAAAGATCCTCATGTTGTTTCTCCTTTTCCTGTATTCTAAGTCATCTATTTTGTTAAGCAGCCATGTATACTGTTTAAGTAGAAATTCTTTTAGGAATTCTTCTTCTTTGAGTCTCACTTCAATGTCATTTAGAGAAGTCTCTATATTTGTTATTTTTGTATGGTCTTACTGTAATAGTTCCTTAAAAGTATCAGTCTGTTTTTGAGAATTTAATTTGAGGTTTTCTAAGTCATTTTTAAAGCCATCCATCTTCAAAGATAGTTACTGCAAGGTAGATGTCATCAATTGCAGTTCTTTTTTCAAAATAGCATCTGGGTGAGAATTCCTCGAGTTGTTCATCTTCAGTAACTCAATACATCTCCAAGTTACTTGACAGGAAAATTTTTGTACATCTCCACCAAAATTGATGTTTATGTAGTTTAGTAGTTTATCTATAGATTTCTGCTGGTTTAAACTTGAAAATAATAAAATTTTTTCCTATATTATTATACTAGTTTATGGAGCTCTCAAAATTCACTGCTCTCAGTTGGCCATCTAGGCTCCACCCCCATTGTATTTCTGATTGCTCCACTAACCATCTTACTCTCCCTTCAAGAACACTTCACAACCCATAACCTGACTTCTGTCTCTTCCTTTCCTTTCTCCTACCTTTCCTTCCTCTCCTCCCACCTTTCCCTCCTTCCCCCCTCCACTTCCAGTACCTTCACCTTTACCTTCTCCTGAACAAATAAACCCTCTCTATGCCCCTTGATATTTGACACCGCTACTGACTCTATCTCAATGCCAACTACTATATGGGACTGTCAGTCTAATCTGGAACAACTGTTGAATGGATTCTTATCAAACTGACCATACTGCATTGTGGCCTGAAGCTAAGGCAGTTTAATCTGTCATATTTGATCTATATATTTTTATTACTTTGAATGCATTGTATGCTTGTATGCTTTAGCAGTTTATCTGATATGTCTGTAATACTGTCTTCTGTCACACTGTAAGCATTATATGTTTTAACTCTGAGAAGCTTTTCTCCCCGGGCCTCCACTGAAAATGGGTACTCTTTGGCCCAGTGGACCTTCCCAGTCAACAAATGCAATAAATAAATAAAGTCATACTAAGGCATTTGCTCATCCTTCATAAAAGCCCTATAGCTCATTCATTCCTTGGAGGCATGGTGCAAGTAGATTTGCAGCAGGGCTGACATCTGAAAGGAGGAAAGAGATTTTAGTTTTTAAACCATATCCCCACTGCGCATGCCTGGTCACCTAATTAGTGCAGGGTGTGCAGAGAATGTCTGTGAAAGCAAATCACTCATTTCCATGAGTATATAACTCCTCAAGGCAGTTCTGCCCTTAATGAAGCTAGCACTCCTATGTGGTTTCTTATATCCACTGACGACGCACCCCAAGCTAAGCCAAGTCACTTCTGTCTTCTCAGCTCCAACAAATGCCTAAAGTTGTTAACTGAACTACAACTGCCTGAGCTGTAGTTGGGTCTTTATCCCTCTATGACATCTGGTTCCTAATTCACAATAAGCAGTAGAACGGTGCAGAACAATGTCAGTCTTTTCTGTATTGACCTGAAGTGTTCACAATCTCATAACGCCAGTGAAAAAAAGAGGATGCTCTTGGCCATAAAAATATTGACCTATGTTAGTAGCATTAGAATACACAAATTTAGATGAAAAAGACCCTGCAAGACTATAGTTTTAAACTGTGAGTTAGTTCAAATTATCGAAACAGTAAAAGGTAGGCAGTGGTGATTTTGTTAGCCGAAACCTTTAATCTGAGACTGAGGAGATACTGACTGACCCCCTGCAGATGTTAAAGTTGCAATTAAATGCTTCAGCAAGGGACAATAAAGGTCTATAGTTATAGTGTATATCCCACCCAAGGCAAATCACAGCCTGCATGGTGGCATTTGAAAGAATACTGGTAATTATTTCATGTAACTAGAATCTCATAACAGAAACAGAGTCACAAAGTAAATAAGGCCCAAGATTGATTAGGTTATCTACTCTTAACAAGCTCTTTTGCCACTATATCTAAGAACATGAGGTTTGTAGACATTTGGATGTTCAGTCACTCTGCAAATCTACAAAGAGGGTATACATACTGTTCACCCAAGTATAACAGATGGTCAAGTCAGTGATACCTATTCAGTCAAGAAAACTGCTGTTGTTCCACTGACTTTAGAACGTGCCTGCTTTATTTTATATTTCAAGAAGTTCCAGAGATGGTGAAGGGTGATAAACATTGACATTTTCCAAGTTATTTTTGGGAAAATGAGAGGTTGTACTTAGTTGAAAGAGACCATGCAATAAGCCTAGCAAACAATATGTGAAGTAACTTTTAGAGAATCCGTGTATTTGCAAAGATTTAAAATTAGTACTCAGTATACTACAGAAAGAAGGGAAAAAACACAACACAAAATTCTTCAGATAAGGGCCACTTCTTTTGAGCATGAAATCAAGTTCAATTAAATTTAACTGAAATGGAAAACCACACACACAGACACACAGACACAGACACAGACACAGACACAGACACAGACACAGACACACACACACACACACACACACACACACACACACACACACACACACACACACACACACACACACACCTGCCTTTTTTCTTGAAGAGATGCATTGAGGGGAATGTTTTTGTTAATGCATTTGTTGCACTGAAATGTTTAGCAGTGAGACTGAGTAGACTAAGCAATAAACCTAAAGACTTCTTTCTTTGTCTTTTCGGCTTTTCCCGGTTAGAGGTCACCACAGCGGAACTCCGGTCCGCTAATGATTGGCAGTAGATTTTTATGGTGCCGAGTTGCCAGCCCGACGCCCAGCCTTCAGCAAAGGCACGCCCATTCAAGCATGTCTTTCGAACGCCACTCGACTAACTGTTAGGCTGCCTGAAGAGGTTCTTTGGCTTTAAGAATTCTCTCTCTCACTCTCTCTCTTTCTATACACATGACAAGTACAGGACTCTGAGATGACCTCAAACAATTTGTTTTGAACAAGAAACTGGAGCAATACCAATTAGCAGTATAGCATGTTCAAAATCTGCTCGATTAGACACTGGAATTAACTATGAAATCCTCTGATACTGATGAAATACCCACGGAAATGTGGAAATCAAGGATCCAACCATTTGTAGAATTTGGGCTCAATTAATTAATCAAGTACTACATGCTCTGAACTTGGCAAGCTCTTGGCATGTAGTAGTAATCAGGTATAACAAAGGATGGCAGAATCTATTTCCTCCTCTCCTATGACTGATTCATATCTGTGCTCAGTTATAATTACATGTTTTTTTTAAATGCCAATCTTTATTAAAGTCAAAAGTAAAGTTACACAGAAGTCAGAAATAACCCTAAGTTAATCAGATAACACTGTGAGCACATTTCAAAAATTAAAGGAAAAAAAGATTACCATCAAATGTATACATACAAACATACATATTATTGCTAATGTAATGCATCTTAATCTTTACATATGTCATACGGGTAGGCACTGGATAAGCCCTACCCCAAATAATCAATTAAAACATATTTCCTCTTACTACTGGGTTACCAACTTTTATTTCATGATCCTTAACTTCCATTTATTAATGAAGTTAGCACGCAGATTAGAGGGGGACATTTTTTCTTCCAAAATTTTGTAACAATCCCCCCCCCCCCCCAATCATAATCAAATTTAATAAGTTACGATCCTTTCAAGGTAAATGGAATGTGGGGTCATATCCTATCAGAAACAAAGAAAATAATAATTGACTACAGCCATAGCTTGGTTTTCCACCCCAATTTCAAGCTAGCTAATTCTAAGCAGTCACAAAAAAGTTATCTTCAGATCCTCAGTAAACCTGTGTTATACCTCTAATAGGCTGGTGACATTTTTGGAAACAGTACTAAGCTTAAAAGGAATGGAGAAGAATTTAAACAAACACCACCATCCAACGAATCTGAATCTATGCAATTTAGTGGCATATCTTGGATTCTAAAGTTATTGACCCGGATCTCATCTGTAACAGCCAAATTCAAGCCCCTTTCCCAGACAGGTTTATACCTGTTTAATCAGTGCTCATAAAAATTGCATACATTTTAGACAAACTCCCCTTAGAGTTATATCACAGTTTTACTGTTTCAATAAACTGAGTGATCCATAAAGGCCACACTTAGACTTAGACCTAGCCCTCGACTTTCTCCTCAAGAAAAAGAGCAATAATTTATCTATCCAAGATTTATCTACACCAGGTCGGTGACATCTAGCCTTTAATGTGGGTGCAATTTCCAGGACATCCTCTGCAAGAAGATGGTCCCATTTTTGGGGGTTGGGTTAATTTCTTAATCCAGCCTTAGTGTCAAAATATTTAAGTCCGCACAGATCATTTAGTTTTATTGGGCATAAGCTTACAAGCCAATTTCTTGCTTTAGCAAAACTGAAGTCCAAATGAATAATTTTATGATAAGCTTCTTATCCCTGTAATCAAAAGGCAAGGAAAAAATAATTTTGTAGAAGGCAGGAAGACTTTCTAACTGTTCTAGAGAAACCTTCAAGTTTAGATAAAATCTGAGACAGCTAGCTTTGATATACAATTCAAAATCCGGTACAGAAAATCCTTCTACTTTATATTTTAGGGAACTCACAATTAAAGAGTGAGTTACTTGCAGATCCTTTTCTCACTCAGATATTCCTAAATTATTTGATCTCTTTCAGGTTTTTGGAGCGGTTTTATGTTATAAAATGAATGTATCTAAGACTTGGGCTTTGTTAACAAATTTCACACCAAGGGAAGAATTTAGGAAGATATATCCACACTTACGGCATCATAAAAAGTTTAAGAATTGGGAGGCTTTGCCAGTAACACAGGTTTGCTGGGGATCTGAAGACACATTTTTTGTGACTGCTTAGAATTAGCTAGCTTGAAATTGGTGTGGTAAACCACTCTATGGCTATATTAAATTATCGCTTTCTTTGTTACTTATATGATATGACCCCACCTTGTGAATATGTTACATGAAAAAATAATGGAGAATATTAAAAAAATCAGAAATGGAAAGAAGTGATATAGAAGGAATTAAATTTACATGTGTTTGTGCTCTCTTGTGTGCTATATGTATCTCAGGCATTTTGGACCCCACCTTCCCAGTACAGTGAAGAAGAAATTTCTATGGGATGTTCATAAACCACAAGTTTCAGGGAGACCAAGGGCTCCTGATGCCATAAGACTATTTGATAGTTGTATTTTCTTTTTTGTCAGGATTGAACTTAATTTTATAAAGAAAAATGAAAAAAAGATTAATCTGTGAAGGTATGGAGCTACTAAAGCAAACCGACTAGACAGATGGAGGTAGCCAACAACCACATAAACTGAAATATTAGATGCCTTTATCTGAGATCTTAAAATGCTTTTTGCTCCAGAACTGTTAAAAACTATGGATTCAATAACTCTTGACAATTGGAGGAACAAAATAAGATTATGAAATACAGACAGTTTTTGGAGATGGAAACAAAGACGTTATCTTAAAATACTAGTATGAAATGACTGACTGGAACACTGTATATTATTCTGGCAGGAAGCTCAAGGTTCATTCAAGCTACCTCAGGGAATGTAAACAAGATAATCAGTCTTAACGAAAGTTAAAAGATCCAAGTGCTGCACAATAAATAACCTGGATTAGAACTTAGATGGATAACAGAAATCGATACATGGATACCATTGGAGAAGGGGGTCATATCAAAGTTTTAATAGCACTTTTTATAATAAAAGAGAAGCAGTTACAAAGTTCAAAACAGTGTGGGAGAGCTTGTGATACTGAAATTTGAAACACAGAGAGGGATTCAAATTTCCCTTATGACAAATGTACCCAATAAGAAATGGAAATTCAAGAAAATTACAGGAAATGTCCGTGCAAATATTTTTAATTAAACACTGTTACACACCAAATGGACTACAGAAAATGTTTCCAGTACTGAATTCCAGTTGTTATGGACGCGACAGTGGGTAGCTTTTGGATTCGTTTCACATATTTTGGGCCTGTCCATGACTAGCTGTATTTAGAGGGGGATTTACAAAAAATAGTGATAAAAGTAATGGTACAAATATGGAAGTCATGGCTTACTTCTGGGGCTACACGACCAAATGATGAGTGAACATGCAAATAATTTCTAGTATTTCTGGTGAAAAAGGCAATAACTTATCATAAAAAAAATGATCCTCCAATATAAAAAGAAAAATATATAACTATAAAGGAAATGCAAGAGTTCCTAAATAACTGTTACCCTCGATTTCGATCCTTAGATCAAAAGAACAAAATTATATTAAAGGATAGGATACACATTGGTACAGACAGCAAGGACCAGAGGAAAAAATGGTCCCTTCCTTCTCCTTATGATTATATTTAGGATAATAATTTGTAAAGAAGGAACTATGGACCAGAAATAATATACTTGTAGTTTAAGAATCTTTAACTGTAAAAAAAAACTCAGGGGCAATTAAAAATGACTTGTGACATTGGTTTCAAGGGCAAAACTGATTCACTGTGCATGAGCTATAGCACTTAGTCAGCCTTGTTTTGTTTGATGAACCCAACTGTATGCAGCTTAAGTGCCTAACAAACTTTTGGCATTAAAAAATAGAAAAAAAAATACTAGAAGTACAGGAAAAAATAGGGTCTAGTTTCACCTACAGATTAAAAGCAGAAATAAGTCAACTGAAACAAAAAAAGTGTAATGGAATGCAGTTGTTCAAAAACACAAACCTGTTTTCTTCCTTTTTTTTTTTTGGAATGTCAGGTCTCGACCAAAACATGTAATCCAGTATAAATAAATAAATATTATACACAACAATATATAGGTTCATAGGTGTGTACAAGGCTAATGACCACAAAGGCCTTTTTTAGCCTAGCCATTTACCCCAAATCTCTCAAGTTCTGGTACCCTTTATAAGAGTAAGCAAGGGCTTGGGAGGTGAAACATTTACAAGCAGGGACCTGGGAGATGAAACATTTACAGGCTGCCTGTGTCCATTAGAGAGACAGATGCCAAACCAGGGATGAATTTCTTGTTTCCCATCCAAGTTGCAAATGAATTGAGCTAGGGAGGATCTCTGCTTCACATGGATGGGGAGCCTGCTCCAGAGAAAGGATACTCTCTGAGATACATACCTGTCTCTCCAGCAGGTCCTATTTACATCACAGGCAAGGTGCAAGTCTATAGAACAAGTAAATCTGGTACTGTTTGTTTTGCGGATATGCAGGAGTCCGTCAGGGTGTGGTCTGACAATGGCTTGTATGCCATGCATAGATCTCCCCTCAACAGACAGTAGGAGACAGAATATAGGGATAGGGCCTTGAGATGGTCTGCAAAGGACACGTTACTTACGTCCTACATTCTTCTAATAAGGAACCTCTGAGGATGTTCCAGTTGTTGATTGTGTCTGGTTAGGTACATATCAAAGGGGACACTGTACTCAATGACAGGTCTGATGAATGCTGGATACAATGGACCAACAATCTCCTTGGACCTAAATGCCATACCTTTGTTTATAAGTTGCATAACATAGAATGATTTCCTCACTACTGTAGATATGTGATGGCCAAAGGCTAGACTACTGTCTGTGTGTCCGCAAGTCCCTGATTACTGGGTCAACTCTTAGGGGTGTGTTGTCAATATGAAAGTTATCAGGAGTGGATGACTTCCCAAAGGATACGATTATGCATTTCTTGGCATTAGTTGCTACTAACTTGCAATCAGCTGCAAATTTAGTCAGCCAGTGTTCACAGACATGGGTCTTTACTTCAGAGAGGAAAATGCCAAAAAGGAGCAGCACCAGGACTGATCCCTGAGGGTCGCCTCTTGTGATAAGCCTCTTTGTAGAGGTAGACTCCCTAATTCTAACTTCCTGGACCCTGTCTGTGAGCCAGTTGGCTATCCACTGGGTGAGATAAGAGTTTATACCTACGTTCTGAGTTTGTAAACAATGCCTGACTGGGTTATTCTATCAAATGACTTGGCAAGGTCAAGGTAGGCAGTGTGAACTATTTTGCCCTCATCCATTGCTTTGGTGACCTTTTCAAATAAATCCACCTGGTTGAGTAAGCATGATCTGCCTTGATGAAACTAAAGTGGGTTGGATCCAGTGTCTGGAAGTTTCCAGTGTCATTTTTCTCATTTCCATGACAATTATTTCCATGGCTTTGCATATGAGACTAGTGAGACTTATAGATCTGTAGTTTCCAGAGTCTGCAGATGGTCCACCTTTGTGCAGAGGGATGACTCTTGCTGTTCTCCATTTGTGAGACACAAAGACTGTTTGGTGGCTACAGTTAAACAGAAATTCAGTGGGCCTGACAGCTCTTGTGCCATGCTATTAAGAAGGCATATTGGGATACAGTCTGGACCCACTGATGCAGTGTGCTTGGCCTAAGAGAGAGCATTAAGGACTTATTCCCTAGTGATAGTATGGGGAGTTATATTTGATGGCATTTCCTGAAGGGAGGTTGAGGGAGACAGAGGGGTAAAGTTGGAGCTGAATTTGTCAGCCAGTAGTTTTGTTATATCTTCTGGCTCAGTATAGGTGGCTCCATTAACAATGAGCTCTGTACACAATTGTGCACTGCCTTTGAGGTTGTGGACATAGCTAAAGAATGCCTTGTGGTTGTCCTTGGCATGGGAGACCATATTTACTTCAAAATTACCTTTGGCAGACATTATTTGTCCTCTTGAGTTCTTTGTTTAGTTTGATGAGAGTGTTTTTATCCTGCTGGGTGCTACACCTTCAAAATGCTGCCATCATTTTCTTCCTTCTTTTAAACAGCCTATTGGTGGTGTGATTCCATTTTTTGAGTTAGTTCTGTACTTCTTTCTGGTCAGTACAGCTGCCTCTACGCAGCTATTAACATGCTTGTATAGTGTTTCTCTGAACACTTCTGCATAGGCAGTACTGGTTTTGAGGTTTATGGGGGCTTGAAATTTTAGCAGGTTAGGAAGTTAGCCTTAGAGTAGTTCATGAATATTCCAGGTTTTATTTTTACTTCAAAGGAGACTATTTTGTGGTCTGACCTTACCAGGGAAGACATTACACTAGGGGATGTGCAGCACTCCCCCATATTAGTGAGGAATAGATCCAGTATGTGTGCACTCCTGGTCGGTGTACTGATAATCTGATCCAGAGAATTTGTGTTTACAAAATCCAGGAGTCTTTGTGACTGTATGTTTGGTGTCATACACGATTCCCAGTTAATGGTGAGGTAAAGTCAGCCATGAATATGGTACTGGGTTGGACAGTGAGTGTTTATAAGTTTAAATACATGTTATGGGTTTCTTGGGTCATAGACAGGGACCTATAGCTTGCAAGGAAGTGGTATGGGATTTTGCCTACAGTGATTTGAACCTGGGGAAGCTCAAGTGCATTGCCCTGTTTAACCAGCCTTAAGGTATATTTATTTCAGATGTAAATCTAGACACCTCCACCTTTAGTCCCTGTCTGTCTGTGTATTAGCTGGTCTAAACGTGCAAAAGGCATTACAGCTTTGCATTGCTGGTGTGCCCTCTGCGGCTTTAAACCATGTCTCAGTGGCCACACAGATGACAGAATTCTCTAGGATGAGGACAGCTTGTCGGGAGTGGACTTTTTTGTTTAGACTCCTAGCATTGATCAGTAACACCTTTAGATTTTCTTGGTTTTGATTTGCTATCTCAGAAGTACTTTCAGTTTGGCACTGCCTAAAAAATGCACTATGAGCAGAAAGAATAGTTGTGTAAAATCTTACCATAACCATAGATGTCCTTCTCTTCTATATGCTGCAGTATTCACAACATAAGTGCATATGCTGGCCATAAAGAGATGTCGGGTATAAAGCAGACATCAGCACACACCTACCTCAGAAATGTATGCCACCCAGCACCAGTCTAAGATCCTAGTTGAGAAGAATATCAGCAGAAGAACTAGGCAAGCATCAGGGGGAAGGTAGGGGGGAAGCAATACAGTAGCATATTGAATAGATGGATATCTATGGTTGTGGTACGATTTTACACAATTATTCCATGTCCTTCTATTCATATACTGCAGTACTCATAACATAAGGGAGAATGCCAAAGCTCAAGCTTGGGACAGGTTGGGAGGAGGATGAGCCGATGCTTTTTCTACAAATCCATGCAGGATTGCTCTTGCAAACTCAACTCTGGACTTGGAGATGGGGTCAAGCTTGTAGTGTTTAGTGAAAGTATGGACAAAGAACCATGTAGCTGCCTCCAGTAGACAGCCAATGTCCAAACCTTTAAAGAATGCCCCTGAGGAAGAAAAGTACAGTTTTGTACCTACCATAAATGTAGATGTTCGAGGATTCCATTGCTGCAGTCCTTACTATTGGGGTATAGTCCGCGTCCAGTCGGCCCGAATACCAGAGTATAAGGCTGACGTCGGTCAGGGCGCATTAGACTGACGTCAGTACGTCAGGGTACTAATGCGCATGACCGACGTCATATCCTCAGTCTTTTCTTGCCCCAGATGTCAGAAGACCCTAAAAAGACAAGTCCCAAAATACCTGCACCAAAAACATGTACAATATATACAACAATATATACAAAAATATAAGCATGTAAACTCACCTACACAACCACCCCTAAACACAGAGGGGAAGGAGGGAGGGTAAATTGGACTGCAGCAATGGAATCCTCGAACATCTACATTTATGGTAGGTACAAAACTGTACTATGTTCTTCGTTTTCCATTGCTGCAGTCCTTACTATTGGGTAGAATCCCAAAGCAGAGGTAAGGGAGGCTGGCAAATCATAAAGAAGTAGGAGCTGACAACATGCCTTGCAAAACAGCTGTGGCAAAACCAGCCCTAGACTTAGAGTAGATAGGAAGGTGATAATGCTTAGAGAAAGTATGCACTGAACTCCAAGTAGCTGCTTCCAAAATATCCTTAGT
Organism: Protopterus annectens; assembly: GCF_019279795.1. Taxonomy (NCBI): domain Eukaryota; kingdom Metazoa; phylum Chordata; order Ceratodontiformes; family Protopteridae; genus Protopterus; species Protopterus annectens. The sequence continues at coordinate 1,607,505,118 of NC_056737.1, forward strand.
TGCCACCCCCCTTAGAAATGCTGTTGAAGTGGCAGTAGCCCTAGTGGAATGAGGCCTAATCCCAGCTGGAATCTCCTTGCTATGATGGGAATAACAAAATGCAATGCAAAAGCCAATCCACCTAGAAATAGTTTGTTTTGACACAGGCTTGCCCTGTGAACTCAAAGCAAAAGAAACAAACAACTGCTGAGACTGCCTAAAATCCTTAGTCCTGCTTAAATAATAACGCAATTGCCTGTGTACATCTAAAGTGTGCAAAATCTTTTCCCCTTTATTTTGAGGGTCTGCATAAAACGTAGGCAAATGAATAGTTTGGTTTAAAGCCACACTAGAAACCACCTTAGGCATAAAGGAAGGATTAGTACGTAATGATACCCTATCCTTATGGAAAATCAAAAAGGGCTCTACCGCCATAAGGGCCTGCAACTCAGACACCCTTCTTGCAGAAGTAATAGCCAACAGAAAAGCAGTCTTCCATGACAAGTATTTCAATTCAGCAGTAGCTGCAGGCTCAAAAGGTTGTAGAGTAAGTTTTTCCAACACAAAATTGAGATCCCAAGCAGGAGTAGGAGCTCTACGTGGGGGTCTTATATTCTTTGCCCCTCTAAGAAACTGCTTGAACAAAGGATGCGAAAACAAAGGTGGGTCACAATCATAGTGAGCTGAAATTGCTGCAGCATGAATCTTAATGGAAGAGAAGGACAAACCTTTGTCCAATAACTCAGTAAGATATTGAAGAGCCACACTCAAATTAGGCTCAGAAATCTCCAAATTCTTTGCTGTACACCAAAATAAAAATCTCTTCCATTTTTCTGCGTACACTCTCCTTGTACTAGATCTTCTAGCTTCCATAATCACATTTAAAACTTGTTGAGGAAGTTGAGACCTGCTGTGTTTCAACACAGAATATGCCAGGCTGTTAGATGAAGAGAGTGAAGCTTGACATTGAGCAGATGACCGTCCTTCTGAGATAACAGATGAGGAATCAGAGGTAAAGGCCATGGAGGCTTCTTTACCAGACTCCGTAGTAGTGGGTACCAGTGTTGCCGAGGCCAATCTGGAGCTATCAAAATCATCCTTGGCCTGTCTTGTCTGACCTTTAATAGTACCTTTGGAAGAAGAGGCAGAGGTGGAAAGGCATACACATGAAGGTTTTTCCAACTGAAAGACAGAGCATCCACTTTCCAAGCTGTGTGATGAAACCCCTTTGTGCAATACTTTGGCAGCTGGTGGTTTAGTGGAGAAGCGAACAGATCTATGTCTGGAGTTCCCCATGACACTGTCAATTTCTGAAATACATGAAGATCCAGTTTCCACTCGTGGGGATCCATGATTTGTCTGCTTAACACATCTGCTAAGGAGTTCTGTGCTCCTGGCAGAAACCTTGCCTGAAGAGTTAGTTGCAAGCTTAGCGCAGTCTCCCATAAAATCATTGCTTGCCTGCATAGAGGATAAGAATGTGTTCCCCTTGCTTGTTGATGTACCACATGACAGTTGTGTTGTCTGTTAGAATCAACACCTGCCCTGGAAGAAGTAACTCCTTGAAAGCCATTAATGCAAACTGGACTGCTAACATCTCCTTCATGTTGATATGTAGATGCTGTAGTCTGGCAGGCCACTTGTCTTGTATCCACTTTCCATTTAGATGAGCTCCCAAGCAATGTCCGAGGCATCTGTCGTTAAAATCTGACTTGCCTCTGGCCGGGTCACAGAGAGTCCCTTGTTTAGGTGACATTCCTGAGCCCACCACAAGAATTCTTTTGAAGGCAAGGTATTATTTGAATGACAGTGTCCAAATCCTGGCAGTGCTGTGTCCATACATTTTGAGATACCATTGTAGCTTCCTCATATGCAGTATGGCATTGGGAAGCACCAGAATACAAGATGCCATGAACCCTAATGCTTGAAGGACTGTCCTTGCAGTCAGCACGGACTGATGAGATAGTTGATGGAAGTAAAGTGACAGACTCTTTTGTTTGTCCGGGGTTAAAAGGCCATCTGGGCTGCTGTATTCAGTCTCACACCCAGAAAGCACATGTCTTGAGAGGGTACTAGACTGGACTTTATTTCGCTCACAGAATACCCTAGGCATCTTAGCACTGCTATAACATATTCCAGATGCTGTAGAAGGTCTTCCTTTTCTTGAGCCAGAATCAGGCAGTCGTCCAAGTAAGGATAGATTTGAATTCCTTGAAGCCTGAAGTAAGCTATCACTGGAGCCAGAACCTTTGTGAATACTCTGGGCAGTAGATAAGCCAAAGGGCAATGCAGAGAACTGATAATGAGAATTTCCAGCTCGAAACCGCAGATACTTCCTGCAACTTAGCCTTATAGGCACATGAAGGTAAGCTTCCTTGAGATCTAAAGTTACCATCCAGTGATCTTTGCCCAGCAGAGGTAAAAGCTGTTGTAACGTCAACATCTTGAACTTGGGAATGTCCAGAAAAGTGTTGAGGAGAGATAAATCCAAAATTGGTCTCCACGTGTTCCCCTTCTTTGGTATTAGGAACAGGCGAGAATAAAATCCTAGGCCCCTTTCTGATACAGGGACTGGCTGAATGGCCCCCATCTGGAGTAACTGAGAAACTTGCTTGTGAGCCTCCTTTCTTTGTGGAGGAGGAACGTCTGGCATGCCTTTGAAAGGGGCATTGTATGGAAATAAAATCTGTAACCGTGGTGAATGATATCCAACACCCATTTGTCTTGAGTAATTAAATCCCAATTTTCTTTGAAAAGAGACAGTCTTCCTCCCAAAGGAGCTGCCAGACGGGAATCTACTGGCAGCTGAAAAGACAGGTCATTGGGTCTGTTTCTGAAAGGACTGACCCCTGCCCTCACCAGAAGTCTGAGCAGGTGAACTCCTGTTCTAGGCCTAAAAGAACCTTGAGCCCTGCCCCTACCACGTCTAGACCTACCCCTAGACTGGGAATCATAAGCAGGATATGTCCACCCCTTAGCAGGCCAATTTCTACTAAACTTGGTGGCTGCACCTGCAAAAATCTTTAACAGTTTGCATAGACTTAGCTTTGTCCTCCATTTTCTTTAAAACTGCTTCCACAGGCGATCCAAACAACACATCAGACTGTAAAGGAGCATCCAAAATCCTTGTCTTAACATGCTCAGCTAAATTCTGATCCTTCAACCAGGCATGCCTGCGAAGAACAGAACTGGTAGCAGCCACCCTCGAGGAGGCCTGTACAGCATCAAAACCACATTGCAAAGAATGCTTACCCACTTGTTCAGACACATGAACCAAATCCAGCAACTCTTTACACTCAATACCTTCCGCCAAAGCATCCACCTTAGATTTCAATTGTGAAAGGAGATAATTCTGATATTTTAGCATGTGAAACTGACAATTTAATGCTCTCATGGCTAGAGTGGAAGAAGTATACACTTTCTTTCCCCACCTATCCAAAGCCCTTGCCTCTTTATCAGTGGGAACAGGATTTTAACCACAGAAGCCTTAACACCTTTAGGCCCTTGAGAAATAGTTTCTGGGTCCGCCCTAGGACTCTTAAACAAATATTTATGAGCTTGGGCACCCTATAATACCTATCAGGCTTAACAGGAGCAGGAGGCAAAGAGTCAGGGTTCAGGAAGCCTCTGCAAAAACATCTTCCACCACATTCAACACAGGAGGAATAGCTAAAGGCCTATGCTGGGGTAAAACAAGAATTCCCTAAGCCTTTTCCTGGAATCAGAGTAATCCTGGCCTTCCCATTTAAAGTGCTCCCTCATGGAATGCAGAGTCTCTGAAAATGAGAAATCCTCAGGAGGAGAAGCTGTAGGAGTGGAATCATCCACATCAGAATCAGAATAAGTAGGATACTCCTGCATATCTTCCAGAAGATTCTGAAGCCTCTGAACACTGTTCAAAACTATCAAACTCGGTTCCACCCTAGGCCTCTTATCAGGCGGGGCATAGAACCTCTAATCATAGTAATCAAATCTTCTGCCATTATCAGCATATGTTTCATAGATACAGGGACCGAAATGCTAGGAGAGGCACCAGCTGAAGATGAACTAGGCCTACCTCTCAAAGAAGTTTTGGCAACAGAAGGAGAGGCTCTAACTACCTTGGGAAGAGAGGGAAGAACAGTCACCTGAGAAGCCCCTCAGCCTGGCCTACCTCCTGAGAAGGCACATCCTGTAATAGTAAAGTTTCTGCCTGGGACTCCATGGAAACTCCTGGCAAAACCTCTGGCTCCACTGAGCCTTCTAAAGAACCGGCGTCCGGGACTGCCGGTTCATCAACCCTAGGCTTCGCTGTTTTGTCCTTGCGCTTCTTGGAAGCGGCGCGGAGCATCCGGCGGCATTTTATAATTGCAACGCTTCCCAAACACTAACCTGGCACAGTCTAACCTCCTCTTAATAGTGCGTTTGTTAAACCTAGCACAAGAGCGGCAACCAACAACGTCGTGCTCAGGCCCTAAACAAGGTATACACAAGGTATGGTAATCCCTATGAGGTATCTGTTTCCCACAAGAAATACAGTTATTCACTTTTCTGACATCCGGTAAAATACTGAGGCAAGAAAAACCAAAATGTTCCCCAACGGGTACTTAGCCAACTCTGTTTCGGTCTGAAACTCCGGTTTCGGAAATATTTCAGAACGCCAACCTGCACTCGCAAAACTGCTTCTGCATCGGACCATGCGGCAAAAAAGACTGAGGATATGACGTCGGTCATGCGCATTAGTACCCTGACGTACTGACGTCAGTCTAATGCGCCCTGACCGACGTCAGCCTTATACTCTGGTATTCGGGCCGACTGGACGCGGACTATACCCCAATAGTAAGGACTGCAGCAATGGAAAACGAAGAACATCTGCTCTAGTAGAATGAGCCTTCACTGGGGAAGTAAGGGTCTTACCATTAGACAAATAACAAAATGAAACAGCTTTAAAAATCCAGATGGAAATAGTTTGCTTGGAAACTGATTGATCCAGAGTTTTTGGGTGGTAAGAGACAGATGGTTATTCTTACAAAAAAGCTTGGCTTTGTCAACATAGTTTAGACCTGGACATATTACTACCACTGCCCCTCTCTCCTTCCTTGACATCATCAACCATGCCCGAGACTCTGGCAACAATGTATCTACCCTTCTCCTAGACTTATCAAAGGCCTTTGCTATTGTTTCCCACAACCTTCTCTTGTCCAAACTCTCTCTTCTCAATCTCTCTTCCTCCTCTGTTAACTGGTTTTCCAGTTACCTTTCTAAAAGACAACAAGCCGTCAAGTGGAACAACAGTACCTCTTCCTTCCTTCACACTCCAACAGGAGTTCAACAAGGCTCAATAATGGGACCCTTACTTTTTAACATCTTCATTTATAATTTTCGTCAGTGCATTCCTAATACCAAACTTGTTCAATATGCGGACGATTCCACCATAATTTGCTATGCTCAATCTCTCCCTAAATTCATGCAACTAACACAAGATGCCTTTTCTTGTACTGAGTCTTGGATGATGAAAAATCACCTGCTCTCAATGCATCCAAAACCAAAATCATGATTTCTACCCCATCTAAAAACACCTCTATTGATAAAAATTCCTTCTCCATAGTCAGTCAGAATAAGATTCCCATTGAAACTGTCTCCCATACAAAACTTCTAGGTGTTATCATTGATGAACATTTAAAGTTTGACATTCATGTACAAACTTGTAGTAAGAAAACACATCAAAAGCTCGTAATGCTGTATCGTCACAGCCGTTATCTCCCTCCCTCTTCCAACCATATACGGTCTATTTTCTATCTCATCCCCTCTCTCTTGTATGGAGCCCCTCTCTCACCAACCTTCAATCCTCCCTAAAGTCAAAACTGTCTTCCTGCTACAATAAAATCTCTTAAGTTTTGCTACTGGGACCAAATCCTCCTCCCACCACTGTGATGCACTCCACACCTTGAACTGGCTGGAACTCCCCCCACTAGCTCTCTTACATTCAACTGTTAACTGCTCACAAACTCATTTTCAAACCCTCTAACTGCCCTTCCCTCTCCTTCATACTCCTCGCATCATCCAGTAACCAGAACCTCCTCGAAGTGTACAAACACTTATGTGCACCTGGGCAATTTCTCCAGCCTTTCTCCCTCGCTCGCCTATGGAATTCACTTCCCCCTCCCACATTCGAATCACCCAAAACCACTCCACCTTCAAGACCATGCTCCATTCCCATCTCTCTTCTCACTGAAAAAACTCCCAAGAAGTAGGACTAAAAATCCAAAAAAGAGAGACTCCAAATGGAAAGGCAAAGCAGTTTTAATGACAGCTGTATGTACAGTAAATAAAAGGTTAAGCGTTTTCACCAGGAACACTCCCAGGCTTCTTCAGAACAATTCTACTTTACAAAGTGCACTTAGTTAAAAGTAACCAGCAATCAAAACCCACCAATCACTGAATAACGCATATTTTAAAACCCCTCCCAACCCAACACTACAGTGTTAACCCTTTAATGCACAGGGCAAACAGAATAAAATTAACACTGTGTATTAAATGCAGTGATTAAAATATATACTTAAACAATGCTGTATTAATAAAATGTAATATATCTGAACTTCATTTCAAAGACAAATTTCCTTTCCCAATAGTACAAAAAAAGAAGTTATGTTCTTACCATAACGTTCCATGTGAGTTGTTCATCTTGCCTTTGTTCTTACAGGTGGGTACGAAGCCGATCCATCGGCTCAGAGTTGGCCGCTTTCCAAGCTCAAGATCTTTCAGTAGCTCGAGGCACAGTATCTATCCCATGATGCTCTCTGACTAACCCTCAGATCTAGTTTGCTGACTCCAGCAACAAAGGAACAGCCTAACATACCCTAAATGTCAATATATGTATATATATAAAAACATATATGTACAGTTACCCACGGGAAGAAAGTCTGGTAGAAGTAAAGGACAGTAAACAAACCAAACCAGACCTCCAGTCATAACTGGTCTTCAAGAACCGGGAGGGGGATGGAGTGTGGGAAATGTAAGAACAAAGGCGAGATGAACAACTCACATGGAACGTTATGGTAAGAACATAACTTCTTTATGTGAAGTTGTTCAATCTCACTGTTTGTTCTTACACGTGGGTAGCATCCCAAGCACCCAAACCCTACGTGGCTCACGGGAGTACATTCCTGAGAACAGTGGAACCAAAGGAAGCTCTATCCCTGGAGGCCCTGTCCACTTTGTAATGAGTGATAAACGTATGTGGTTTTGACCAAGTGGCGGCTGCACAAATGGTGTCCAAAGGCAAACGAGCTGCGTGAGCTAGAGATGTGGATACCACCCTAGTGGAATGAGCTTTCACCTTGTATTCTAAGGACTGATTAGTTGAAGAATATACAAACTTAAATCTGATAACCATTTAGACAAGGTAACTTTAGACACAGATAGCCCTTTTTTGTTATCAGCGTAGGAGACAAAAAGCTGTTCAGATTTTCTAAAATCCTTTGTTCTGTCCAAGTAAAATCTCAACTGTCTGTGGACATCAAGTTTATGTAGCATATACTCCATTTTATTAGAATGATGTCTGAAAAAAGTGGGCAACTCAATAGACTGATTCAGATTAGTCTCGGAGCAGACCTTTGGAAGAAAAGTGGGATTTGTCCCGAGAGACACTCTGTCAGGAAAAAATACCAAGTAAGGGGGCCTAATAGAAAGAGCCTGAAGTTCAGAAACTCTACGAGCTGAAGTAATAGCCACCAAAAGTAATGTTTTCCAAGATATGAACTTCAAGGGGTAAGAGGATGCAGGCTCAAAGGGGGGAAGCATCAGCTGAGATAATATTAAATTCAGGTTCCATGGCACAACTGGTTGTCTGATGGGGGGCCTTAGGTGATGAGTCCCTTTCAAAAAGGCTTTACATAATCTGTGTGACATAAGAATAGATCCTTCAATCCCCAAGTGAAAATTAGATATAGCGGCCAAATGAATAATAACAGTGGCCACTGCAGCACCTTCCTAAAAAATCGTTGCGAGAAATTCCAGAACCATATCAAGAGGGACAACATAGGGATCAATATCACGTTGAGAGGCCTAGTAAACAAAACGCTTCCATTTACTACTGTGCAGTTTCCTAGTGGAAACTTTACGAGAGGAAACCAGAATATGTTGAACTTCGGAAGACAGACTATATGACCTGGCTAGGTTGGGAAGTGAAGCAGCCAAGCTGTCAGTTTGAGGGACTGAAGAGAGGAGTGAAGAACTCCTGTCAAATGTGTCAGAAAGTCTGGCACTGGGTCCAGAAACCAAGGTTCTTCCAGTTGGTATTGATGAAGAAAGGGGAACCATATCTGCCAAGGCCAAAAAGGGGCCATCAGAATAACTGTCCTTCCCGAGCCCTTTGCTTTTAGCAAGAATCTGGGAATCAGTGGGGTTGGAGGAAAGGCATGAAGGAGAACCGAGGGCCAATCGTGCACAAGTGAATCCCTGGGACTGTCCCCCGGTGGAGGGTTCAGGGCAAAGTAGCTTCTGCATCATCGGAGATGCAAAAAGGTCGCAGCAAGGCTGGCCCCATCTGCAGAATATCATTTCCGCCACATTTTGTTTGAGGGACCACTCGTGGGGTAACAAAATCGCTCTGCTCAGTTTGTCTGCTATCACGTTGGATTTCCCTGGGATGTGCACTGCTAATAGAAAGTGCCCGGTGGACACAGCCCACTTCCAAATCCTCAAAGCTTCTCGGCATAAGGGTTAAGATTTGGTTCCCCCCTGTTTGTTGATGTACCAGACCACCGAATGTTATCTGTCTGAATCACAATCATCCCCTGAGGTAGAGAGTTGTGAAAGTGCTGCAACGCTAAAAACACTGCTCTCAACTCCAGGACACTGATGTGCAAATGACATTCCATCTCTGACCAGGTGCCTTGGGCAGTCTTTCCCTGAAAAAGCCCCCATCACCCTATCAGAGAAGTGTCCGTGGTCATTGTGGCTACTGGAGTGGGTAATATAAATGGTCGACCTACTGTCACCTGGTGGCTGTTCAACCACCAGAGAAGGTCTCTCTTGCAAGCATCTGTCAACAGAATCTTGAATGACATCGGGAGCTGTTGGTAGGACCACTGGGTGAAAAGCAACCATTGGAGTATCCGCATGTGCATCCGGCCCAGAGGTACTGCTATGAGGGAAGCTGCCATTGTGCCTAAGAGTTTTAACACCTGAGAGGCAGGTACTTTCTTTTTTTGTAACAAGCATGACATCTGATTTCTTAGAGAGATGACTCTTTCTATGGTAATTTGACCAGGGCGGTGGTGGTGTCTGGTAGTGGCGGATAGGAGCCAGTCATCCAGATACGGAAAAACCCAGAATCCTAGATGCCTCAGGTGAGCCATAACTACTGCCATACATTTGGTGAACACTCTGGGGGCTGTAGTGAAACCAAAGGGCAGAGCTCGAAATTGGTAATGACTGGCCCCCAGCTGGAAACGCAGGTGATCTCTGGATGGTCTGGCCATTTTGATGTGGTAGTATGCATCCTTGAGATCTAAAGAGCACATCCAATCGCCCTTTCCCAGGAATGGGAGTATTGACTTGAAGCGTGATCATCCAGAACTTCTCCTTCTTTACGAATGTATTGAGTTTGCCGAGGTCTAAAATGGGCCTCCAGTCCCCTGTTTTCTTTGGAACTAAAAAGAATCTGGAGTAAGTTCCGGATCCTAACTTGTCCGCCAGGACTGGCTGGATGACTCTTTTTTTCTAGTAGGTTCTGGATTTCTGTGACTGCTTGATTCCTCAGACTGGGTGGAACATCTTTGATTCTTTTTGTGGGTAACGAGGGTTCTACAAAGGGAATGAGGTAACCTCTGGTAACTATGTTTTGTACCCAAGATTCTGATGTAATTCCTAGCCAGGCATCTGGGTACAAAGCCAAGTGACCCCCGACTGCCTCCAGAGTAGGACAGTCGGGCCTCCTCTCAGGAGCGCTGATGGGGCTTGCCAGGAAACTGCTCCCTGTCACCCTGGTTCTGCGGACCCCCTCTGCCGCCAAAGCGGCATCTTCCATTATTGCCCCCTCCTCTGCCCCTGAAGGGGGGTTCACTACGTGTGTTCTGGAAATCTCCCTGGGACTTCCGGAACCACATTTTTCCACCTCTTTGCCCTTTGGGGTATGGTCTAGTAAGGGTGGAAAAATGGACTCCTACGGCAGATAGAATCTTTCCTTCCTGCTCACACATAGTGAGGGTCTCCTTGACTTTAGGCCCAAACAATGAAGAGCCATCAAAAGGGGTATTGACAAAGGAAGACTTGAAGGCTTCCACAAAGCAGCACAAGGGCATCCAGGACTGTCTCCGCAGAGCTATCGCTGAACCTGCTGCTCGACTCGATCCCTCAGCTGCATAGGAAATGAGCTGCATGGATGAGTTGACAACGGAATTAAGGGTAGAAAGCTGCGCTGTAACCTTTTCCGAAATAGCCTCATCTGTGTTGCCCTTTAGAGTATCTCAGAGTTCTTGAAGGAGATCTCGTTGAAGGTGAGTAAAATGGGTCAAGTAGTTAAGCGATCTCATGGCAAATGCTGCAGAACTAAAAATGCGTTTCCCATATCTGTCCATCGTCCTGGAATCCTTATTAGGTGGATGGACAGTAGAAGAAGTCTCTGACATCTCTATCTTGGTGGCCACCGCCACCACCATGGCATCAACAGGGACTCCTTTGGTGAAGAACAATTTCTCTTGAGGGGCAGTGATGAATTTATTAGGCCTCCGAGGGACTGGTTCCATGGTGTCAGGGGATTCCCACGCTCTTTGAGCGACCAGATCCATATAGTTCGTCGAAGGGCGGAGTAACCCAGGAGGTGGAGGGCTGAGACCCAAAGGTCTTCAGGAGCACTGACTCATCCTCAATAGGGCAAACGGACTGCCAGTCGCCCCTCTGCTTAAGTATTTCTAAGATGTCCGCAAAGGAGACATCCTCCAAGGGGGACCATGGGGACCCTTACGATTCCTTTAAGTCGGTGTCTGATGTCAAGGATTCCTGAGGAGGGAATCCAAATGCCTCCTCTTGCAGAGTCTCTTTCTGGGAACTTCATCAGTGGGGGCAGCTGGTGAAGTTTCAGTAGAGCAAGGTTCATCCAAAGGGGATACCTGAGGCTCTGGGTCTCGTCGCTTAGTAGGTGCTTTAGACGAAGAGGCAGAACTCAGCATCTTCAGGGAGGAAGAGGAGAGACCTGTAGTGTGGGTCTGAACAGACAACATTCTCCTTGTGGCATCAAAGGCCCCGGATTCTTGGCCCAAGGAGGCCACCAGTTCCGAGGAAGAAGAAAGCTTCGCAGGTGCTGAGGCCGACGGCTCCAAACCTGAGCTCACCTGCGCCGAAGCCCCGAGGGGAAGTGTCGGAACCGATGCGTCGGTTTGACCCTCCCCCCTGGAACCAATGAGAGAGTGTCGGATCCGAGACTCTTCTGACGGCACTGAAGATGTCAGGGTGGGTGGAACCGATGTCACTGGAACAGGACTTGGCTCCACGGGTTCTACAACCATCAGATCTTCTGCCTCCGAAGGCCTGGGTAGGCTCAGAGGAGGAGTAGTCACAGGCAATGGGGCGGGAACAGGGCTCGAACCCAGTTGGGATGCAGTCGAGAGCAGTTTAGCCAATGTCGGGTTCTCCAAGAGCCTCTGCACCACACGGTCCACATCAATATCTGATATCCTTGAAGAGCAGGTCGAAGGGGCTGAAGAAGCTACAGACCAAAGTACTGGAGATTTTAAAGTCTCCGATACCGGCTCCAAAACTAAAGGTTGGCTCTGAATCATCAGCTCGGCACACGGTTCCGAAGACCTAGGAACTGGCGACCGCACCTTAACAGAGGTGCTCGGAGCTGAAGACTTAGGCTCGGAGGACACCCAAGACGACGTCGACCCTTTCGAAGACTTGGAGGTCTGGTCGGACTTGTCCAAAGCTTCTTGAAACTCGGGTGTTAAGAGACCTCGATCAATCAGTTTCCTACGTCTCTCTAACAAAACTCTGCCACTAAAAGAGTGGCAGAGGGAACAATCCTCCTGCAAATGAAGAGGTCCCAAATAATAAACACAAGAGATGTGGTTATCTGTGATTGACATTTTTTGGCCACAGTCACATCTTTTAAATCCAGACTTTTGCTTTTGGTCAGCCATCACATCCAAGAGAAACCACAATTATCAGATCCTTGATAATATCAAGTACAATAGTACAATCCAATAACAAATAAGAGAAACAGAGAAAGCACAATTATCAGATCCCTGATAATATAAAGTACAATAGTACAATCCAATAATAATCTAATAACAATCTTGCCAAAAAGTGGGATGGGGAAAAAAGGATAGATCTCTGTACAACTATAGCAAAGGATATAACCAAATGAAGAGTGGGCAAGGCCTAAGAGCAACTCGCTCCAATAAAACACACTAAACAGGGACAACGCCCTAAAAAAGACAGTATAACAAGGGAATACTGGTAGAGAAACATATATATATATATATATATATATATATATATATATATATATATATATAAAAATAAAAAGTAAACTTAGCTGTAGAAAATACTTCTTAATAAACCTTCACTGGCCCGAGCACACTGAAGACTTGTGAGCCATTGCAGTGGCAAACTAGATCTGGGGGTTATAGTCAGACAGCATCATGGGATAGGTACTGTGCCTCGAGCTACTGAAAAATCTTGAACTTGGAAAGCGGCCGACTCAGAGCCGATGGATCAGTTGACAATGGAATTAAGGGTAGAAAGCTGCGCTGTAACCTTTTCCGAAATAGCCTCATCTGTGTATAAGAACAAACGGCGAGATTGAACAACTTCACATCACAATTTGCATACAAGGTGGCACAAGTGGCCCCCATTGCTACTCCCCTCTCCTGCTTATAATATTCCCATTGAAAAATACAAAATTATTTCTCAACATGGTCTCCATAAATTCTAACATAAGGTTCACCTGCTGGGGTTCCAGGTAGTCAATTTCTAATAACAACTCTTGAAACTATTCAAATGCAAATTGTGTTTTATACTATTGGGAAAGGAAATTTGTCTTTGAAATGGAGTGGTTTAGATACATAACATTTTATACCAGGTTCCTGGACAACATTTGTCTTTTTTGGCTGGGACCTGGGGATAAGCTTATTCAATTTCTGAGTTACATTAATAGTACCACCGAATTTTTAAAGTTTACAGACAACTCATCTACACAGACCATTAACTACTTGGATATTACCATCTATAAAGATTATGCCAATAACTGCTTCCAATCTAAGATTTTTGAAAACACACATTTTCAAATTATTTACATTTTGACAGTGGACGATAGCCAACGGGCAGTTAACCAGAGCCTCCAGGATGTGTAGTGATGTATTTAACTTTCAGAAAAAGATAGAATGTATTAAAGAACTTTTTTACAAAGGAATTACCTGTGCTGACTTAAAGACAGTTTGACAGAAGAAGTGGTTAGAGACAGGGAGCTGAAATACAAGCCCCTTTTAAGTTTGGACTGTTTGCCATCTACGAGTGAGCAGACTGATGCAGATTTTGGCTCAGCTTTTATCCACACATATTCAGCTACGTTCTCAGATATAGAGATCATTATGAAGAAATAGTGGGGAGTGTTTACAATTAATGAAGATACCAATAACTTTATACCTAAGAAACCTAGATTTATCAGGAGAAGGGGCATGAATCTGAAGGAGATGTTTGAAAGGGGAGATTGTGTTGATTTAAGGCTGAACAATAGCAAACCTGGTACATTTAGGTGTGGGTTTTGTAATCAATGCATTCTCATGGCCGACTAGGAGGACATTTATTTGGCAGCAAGGGACTTTTTATTTAAGTCCTTGGGATACTATAACTGTAATAGTACAGGAGTAGTGTATTTGGTTACATGTGAAGTATGTCCCAGTTTTATATTGGGAAGACAGAGATGTGCTTAAGGAAGCGGGCATATGAACACTCATATGATACAAAAAGCAAACAGAAAAAAGGGGTTACACCACAGCTGTAAAAGACGAATAACTCCAGTCTTCACATCAAGAGTTTAATGGAATAGAACAAATGGAGGATCCAAGTGAGCGCTTTCACGTTCAAAAAACGTTTCATCAGACTTCAATAGCTGCATAGCAATATACATCATCTTAAATAGCTTTAACAATTAGCAACATAAGAAATCATTCAATTAAAATTTATAATTGAAATTTAAAAATACACTTCTCTATTTTATAAAACCATCTAAAACAATAAATATAAACAAGCAGAACAGTTAATTCATACACATTAAATAACACCATCAATATGGCATTCATATTCCTAATAATATTATAAAACAATATATTAATAACCTCAAAAAGAATAACATTAAATATGAGTGTATAGATCGGCTCAATGTTTATATGGTTTAGATGCTAAAAATGGTTTGAGTGAGATCTTATCATTCAAGCCATATGCTTTATGCGCCTGTAGCCTCAATATCCATCTACACTCTATCTCCTCAGTATGATTTTTTATATTACCAAGCCTATTGGTTTTTTTCACCATTTCCAAAACCCTGAATTTGAAAGTATGTGTCAAGCCATTGTCAATTACATGTTGTGCCAAGGCATTACTTGTATTCTCTTTGTTAATGGCATACAAATGTTCTCTAACACGTTCCCGTAATGTCCTATTAGTTTATATAACCAATAGACGCTATTGCATACCCCGTCTCAATTTTGATCAACCGGACTACATCTGAAGCCACCATCCCCACTATATGGAAAATCTCCCATGTCATACCTCTTCATAAGGGAGGCAGTTCCACTGAATTGTCAAATTTTAGGCCTATAGCACTTTTGTCACCACTAGCTAAAATTATGGAGAAGTGTGTACACATACAGCTCATGCACTATCTCACACAGAACAAGTTATTGTCCAACTCTCAGCATGGCTTTAGGCCAAACCACAGTACTACATCTGCCCTCCTCGCTTTCTCTAACATTATAAACCACAACCGTAACACTAACAAACTATCCTTTGCACTCTTTCTAGATCTTTCCAAGGCCTTTGACTTGGTTGACCATAAAATGCTTATGAACACCTTGAAGGTCTTCACCTTAAACAATCAAGAGCTCCAATGGTTTGAATCTTATCTGCAGGGCAGGCAACAGGCAGTCCTTTAGCAGGATAAGCTACCATCATGCCTTCCCATCACATTAGGAGTCCCACAAGGCTCTATATTAGGACCCCTTCTTTTCTCTATCTTTATCAATGACCTTCATACAGTCATCCCAGATGCTACCTGCATTCAATATGCAGATGACTCCACTTTGATTTAGGTTCATAGGTTCATACTAGGCTATCTGCCCTAGGGCATTTATAAGCCTAGCCAGAGTGTATTTGGCTTTCGCCACCCATTTTAAATTAATTTTGCCACAACCTCCCCAGCAAACCTATTTACATTAACCCAAAACACCTTCAACACAGTAGAACATTGGCTTTCAATGTCTGATCCTAAACCCCAACAAAACTAAGCTGCTTCTCTTCTCCCCTAGCGCCATAGCCCCCCCCCCCGCCACTCTAACATAACAGCAAATAATGGCACCATCATCTCCCCAGAAACCCAAACTAAACTACTGGGTGTCATAGTCGATAACCTCAAGTTTGACATGCACATCAATCAAACTATAAAAACTATCAATAAAAACTTGGCTCTCTTGATAGAATCAAATCTTTCCTCAGCCCACTTGCTAGAACGATAATTGCCCGATCCCAGCTACTATCAACCCTTCTTTATGCCTCACCTCTTTTCTCCAACTTGAACAAAACAGATCTTAATAAATTATCATCCTGCTATAACCACATTGCCAGATTTGCTACTGGCACACCCTACCGGACCCACCACTGCCACAACCTAAATCTCTTAGGATGGTTGGAAATGCCTTGCCTACTGCAGTTCAATCAGCTCATAGTAGCCAACAAAGTCCTTTACCGGCCAAAAAATACAGCTGCTCTAAAAAATATTATCAGCCCCAACAGTAACAACCACCCACTCCGCTCATCCACTAGACTCCTAGTTCAAACGGTCAAATCCAACCACTCTGCTGTTGACTCGCTGTTTGCCAACTCTGTTGGAAAGACATGGAACTCACTTCCAGCTGACTTGACTCTAGAACCATCGCTAACCTTATTCAAAAACAAACTCAATAATTACCTCAAAACACACTGGTTCTAACCTTGTTCTAACCCTAACTAGTGTCCTCTCTATTTTTTAGTTGCCTTCAGTTTATAAAGGTTTCTTCATCATCTACACTCTCCATACCAGTAAGGGTAAACGGTATAAACTGCTACTTATTGTGACTTAATCCTGAATGTAATAAATTAATACTATATGTATATAATACTTGTACTGCTCATGTCTGTAACCTGTATGTAACTACTATTTACTAAAAGTTCTTTATATGTATGTGTATTATGAACCTCAGAGCTTTTCTCCCCGGGCCTCCGCTGAAAATGGACATATATTCAGTCAGACTATCCTGGATAATAAATGTAAAATAAAATAAAAACAAATACATTTAAGTGCCTCAGCATATGTTCGTCTATGTGTCTATTTTGAACTGTGCGTGATGGTTGTAGTTTGTGTACTACTAACAACCTGACTGACGTTATGACTGCTTTTATGTGAGAGTTTTGCCTCCAGTGACATTGTGTAAATATATTTCTCACAAACCACATCAATTTGTCTGAGTGGGCTCTTCAATAATTGGTGGTCCTGGACTAGATGTTGCATATTTTAAAGGTAAAGTGGAAAAATGAGATAATATCTTAAGAGGTGCATTGTGCACTAAGCAGTTAGATATGAAAGTGGGGGTAACTTCAGCTTAAAGTGGACAGCCACTAATTTTAAAGAGAAAGATAGACTGGAAGAGGGTGGGCACTTTATATTCTGTCTCTATGGAATACAGTGGGATGGCCAATTAATTTAAATAGTTGAAGGGCATGATTTGACAAAATGATAACTTTGTGCTTACTTACAATAGACACCATGGTGTACAGAAAATTAACTACAATATACAAATAGAAGGTGATGAATCAATACAAAATACAAGAAAGCAAAAACAAACTAATCTTTCTTTACAGCAAATCAATGGCAGAGTATGAGTGACCTTTTCCAGTAAATATAGTTTTAGAGTCCAGAACTTAAGATACTGAAGGGAATGTTAAGAAGACCGTGCAACAGATGTCATAACATATAAAAGGAGAACATTGTCTTAAGCAAAACAAAACCCCCTGAGTTGCAATGCAAGCACAATCCTTTCCTTTTCCTCTTACTGCGAAACATATTTCTATCATACTAGACTTTTCTGCATGATTCCCTGATGGGGATGTGGAGGTAGGCATCTTTTAGGTCTAGTGTCACTAGCCAAGCATTTCTTGTTAGCATAGGTAGGAACTGCTGCAAAGTTAGCATTTTGAATCTGGGGACCACCAAGGGAGTTTTCAATTTGGATAGATCCAGGATGAGGTGCCAAGTGCCCTCTTTTCTGGGAACAAGGAATAGTCTGGAGTAAAAAAACTTTTCCTGTTTGGTCTGGAGGGACAGGTTCTACTGCCCCCTGGGATATTGGAGTTTGGACCTGTTTCAATGCCTCTGCCCACTGGTTTGGGGTAAGTCTGGGTACCCTCTTGGAATTGTGAGTTCACTGAAAGAGAATCTGTATCCCTGAGAAATGATTTTTAAGACCTATTGGTCCTTGATTATAGAAACCCAATTGTCCTTGAAGAGGGTGAGCCTTCCTCCTGTTTTTGATGAGTGAAGGGAGGGCAGAGAGGGAGGGAAAGTCATTGTGAGTGCTTGCCATAGAAGGTGGGCTTAGAACTCCCTGCCTTAGAGCCGAAGTGGTCCATTGTTTGCTGGCCCTGGGATAGGGGCCTGGATGGCCTGTCCCTGCGGGGCTTACCTTGGGCCTGTCTGCTAGGTGCAGGGAAGGCCCAGTGTTTAAAGGGAAAGTTCCTGCTGAATCTAGGAGGTCGAACTTGAAAGAAATATTTTACTGTTTGCATAGATTTTGCTTTGTCTTCCATCTTTTAAGCACCTTTTCTGCTTTATTCCCAAACAGGCGCTCCTTATCTAGGGGTGCATCAATAAGTTTAGACTTGACATGATCAGGGAGAGGTTGTTCCTTCAGCCATGCATGTCTCCTAATTACAGATCCTGTCACTGCTGCCCTGCTAGATGCTTCTAGAGCATCATATCCACATTGAAATTAGTGTTTGGCAACTTGACAAGCACAGTGTAGTAATTCTGCCAGCTCTTTTGAGTTGGCACAGTCAGGAGAGGTAGCAATCTTCTGTTTTAATTGTTCCAAAGTGTGTTGTTGATATTTTAACATATGGAACTGACAATTGAGTGCTCTGATAGCTAAGGTTGCAGAAGTGTATACTTTCTTACCCCATCTGTCCACAGCTCTGGAGTCTTTGTCAGAAGGAAGAGGATTCTTGGCAGAACTAGTCTTAGCTCCTTTGGGTCCCTGTGTAATGACCTCACGGTCTGCAGCAGGATTCCTGTACAGGTATTTGTGAGAATCTGGTACTCTGTAGTACCTGTCAGGTTTACTTGGAGCAGGAGGCAGGGCATAAGGGACTTAGCTGGATTCATGGAAAACATCATCCACCACTTCCAAAATAGGTGGGATGGCCAGAGGTCTGTGTTGGGGCAGGTCCAGAAACTCTCTAAGTCTTTTATTAGACTATGGAAAGTCTTGAGAGTCCCATTGAAAATGTTACCTGAGGGAGTGAAGGGTTTCCCCAAATGAGAGGTCCTCTGGAGGGGAGGCAGAAGGGATGGATTCCTCTGCATTTGAATCCTCATAAACAGTTAAGGGATGTTGTTCCTCTTCAAAAGCAGAATAATCAGATTCCTCAGACTCTTGGTTTGTCATAATTTCTGGAGAAGGATGCCTTTTCCTTTTTGGACTGGGTGCCTGGGTACCTCGGATAAGGGAGATGAGATCCTCCATTTTAAGCATTTCAGCTTGGGGTGGGGGAGCAGTAGCAAGATGGTGGCAAGAAGCAGATTTCCTGGGAATGGCCTGGCTTCTAGGCCTGACAGAATCTGTCGGTCTCTAAGAAGCGGTAGTCGGATGCGAAGACGTCGTTTTTTGTCTAGATTCGGTAGTGCAAAAGGCCTTCTCGGAAGCCGGTGCCTGCGTCACAGCTCCGGACCCAACCGAGGCAGAGACAGCCAAAGGCTCAGAAAACTAAGTAGATTTCTGCAGCATACCTCCAAAAGGGTCTCGGCAGAGGCCTGCATAGAAAGCAAGTCAGGCATCAGGGACTGTGAAAGCGCCTCGCTGAATTCCGGAGAACTGACGACTTGCTTAGCGGTAGTGTCGTCAGAAGGCTTAACCTTGTGTGGCTTGTCTCTACCTTTATATCTACGTTTTTTTGGAATGTCCACAGAATGTTGGCTGAAGGACACCATATCAGAATTCGAAGACAGAACACAAAAAAAAATGGTCTACAAAAAGAGCTCTACGGCGAATGGTTCTTGCATTAAAGAGGGCACAGAACCAGCAATGAGGGACGTTGTGGTCTGGGCCTAAACAAGTGATGCAGTAAGAATGAAAAGTCTCAGTGTGGGATCTGCTTTCCACAGGCCAAACAACTGTTAACATTTTCGGACATCGGTCAGTGTAAGAAAACATGGTCCTCAACGGGGTACTTAGGTTTAGACGTTTTCTGCTGAAATTCAACTTCAGGTAGCGACCGACTGGCACTTGTGCGAACTGCTTCTGCTACGGGCTCCACAGCAAGAAAAACTGATGTAATGATGCCGGCTGCCTTGCTTTATAGCACTGACAACCTGACGGCAGCTAGCGCACAAAAGCATTGACTCTGGTATTCAGGCCGATCGAGGGTTACCATAGTAGGGATAACCCACAGGTGATGACTGCAACAGTGAAACACGAAGAACATCGGTTAATGAAATACAAATAATATAATGAAAGGAAATGCAGTGTTTGCCAACAGGAGACGACAATGAGACATTTAAAAAAATGCCCTAGGGCAAAAAAGCTTTGAAGAAAGAGTAAGAAAACATGGAGTAACGAAAATATTGAAACAGTCTCAATGGAAATGATTTGTTTTGTATGGAGAATACACTGTAAAAGAATGTAAACAGATAGCAAATTTCGATAGGAAATTATTTGCCTGCGCATGTGTTTTGTAGAAAACAAGATGCAATGAGATGTTATATAACAAGCTGTTGTAACATTGAGAGGATCAAAGAAGAAAAGTTGTCATTGTGGCTGAGAGGGTAGGGATAAAAAAAAGACATCATAAATGCTAATTAATAAGGACGTATATAAAAATTTTGTGTAACTATTGTAAATAATGAAGTACGATGCTGTAAATTTGCAAATAATATTTGTTTTATAAAGACCCTCTTATCTTTTTTGCTAAGTGCCATAGGATCTTTCTAAATGTAAACCCTATCCCAGTGTCCCAGTGACTGTGGTATGACAAAGCACTGAATAAACAGTTACAAAAATAGTTTACTAGCTGAAGACTGGTGAGAACTTTGTTCTTAAAGCCAGTAAAAAAAAAAAAAAAATTTCACAAAATTTTTGCGAGTGGTTTTCCTTGCTGGGGAAGGGCTTAACATTAGCTTTAGAATAACCCCAGATGAAATTATGCACTGTAGCATATATAACCTCAGCTTCTGGAAAAGAAGAGCCTGGCTCAGCTGTGCCAGAACTAGAACATTAGTTTCTAGCTGAAAAGGTTGTATTTTTTCTTTTCCTTTTAAATTGCAGGTGGTTTGGTATGATTTGTGTGTGTTAGAAAGGGAAGGGTGCATGTGTTATGAACTGCTATATTTGAAAAAAAGGTTAAGTTCGAAAAGGGACGAGAAGTTAACATACAGATGTAGTAGCTGCCAAATGCAAGTATACTGATACAAGCTGCTAGATGGAATATTACAAGCAAAAATGTCAAGTGTTACTGGTGACAGCATGGTTTACTTGTCAGAATGGTTGCACTGACAATATTAAAATAGAATGTAAATGGCCTTACTGGGGCATATAAGAGGCACAAGCTAATGACCAATGTTAAGAATTGCACGGTTCAAGCAGTAACACTACAGGAGATGGACTTTGAAAAGAATGAACATGTGAACTCGATGAAACAAGGGCTGCAACATGAATACTCAGCAAAATATTTGGAACAAACAAGACAGTAAGTATATTCCTAAGAAGATGGGCTCCAATAGTGGAAGAAGTGGAAAAAAGATATAAATGGTACATTTGCAGTGGTGAGGGATTATTGAGAAGGAGTATTAGTAGCTTTGGTAATATAAAAAATCATACTGAGGAGATAGAGTGTAGATGGATATTGAGGCTACAGGCGCATAAAGCATATGGCTTGAATGATAAGATCTCACTCAAACCATTTTTAGCATCTAAACCATATAAACATTGAGCCGATCTATACACTCATATTTAATGTTATTCTTTTTGAGGTTATTAATATATTGTTTTATAATATTATTAGGAATATGAATGCCATATTGATGGTGTTATTTAATGTGTATGAATTAACTGTTCTGCTTGTTTTATATTTATTGTTTTAGATGGTTTTATAAAATAGAGAAGTGTATTTTTAAATTTCAATTATAAATTTTAATTGAATGATTTCTTATGTTGCTAATTGTTAAAGCTATTTAAGATGATGTATATTGCTATGCAGCTATTGAAGTCTGATGAAACGTTTTTTGAACGTGAAAGTGCTCACTTGGATCCTGCATTTGTTCTATTCCATTAAACTCTTGAAGTGAAGACTGGAGTTATTCGTCTTTTACAGATGTGGTGTAACCCCTTTTTTCTGTTTGCTTTTTATACTGTTTTATTAAGGGGCACTTTACTCAGCATACTGTGGTTTTCTTTGAACTTTGCTTCTCTTTTACATTGTTGCTGAGACATGGCTGATGAAATTGAAGTGCTGAACAGCACTGATATGTTGCAACTGGAGCAAGAATTTTCACTTAGTGATCTAGTAAGTGTTAATACGAACCCATTACTAAAACTTACTACGAAGGAACTTACTACCAATGGGGATGCTACTGTGAATAGACAACATAACATGGACGTTATACTAACAACAAGAAGACTTGAGAACAAGCTTCAGAAACTAAAAAATATTCAATGGCAGAAACAGCATATGGAAGCGTGTTTGAGCTTCCAAGTAGTTCCTAGAGGTCTAAGGGTATTAAAGATGCCGACCTTTGGAACAACTTATCCCGATCTATTATGTAAGTGGCAGAAGTTAAATCTTGATACCAGTTATGGATATATTAAACTTCTTATTGAACAATACTGCTCAATAGAAAAAATATTGACTGCTGACATTAATGTGATTGAACTAGAGCTTAAGCACTTGCTCAATTCTACGGAATTGAACATTTTGTATAGTGATCTACAATCTCTAGTTTCTTCCCTTGACAATAAATTATTGCAAGACAAAAAGAGAAAACTTGAGCGGGACTTTATCGATTTCCAAAAAGGTAATGTTTTCTCTTGGCCGAGAGACAATACACACAATAATTTTAATGGCAATGGTGAGAATAGATTTTCCAATAACCATTCATTGAATAAGAAGGGCATGATTAATTGCCATAACACCACCCACTTATTGACATCAGTATCTGCTCCGAGGGCGGAGTTAGATATGAATGTGGGCATTGGACATGAGAACGTACACGCTGATGTAAGCAACGCGATGACACCACGAGAAACAACCGGGAAAATCCTAGTAGAAGCGATGGTGCATTCCAATGGAGAGGAGGCAGCCGCATTGAAACAAATGCTCGTTTCGAGCAAGTCTGATAATTTGCCAATGAGGGATGTCAGGAGAAAGGTACACGACACTTCCTCTAAAACAGCTTCCTTGGATGGTGAAGTTTTTACGAAGGGGAATGGCTTCCCTTCTTTTCCATTGCCAATCAGGCAGTTCGAAAGGAAAATGTGGTCACCACAGAACAAGATACGCAAAAGGAAGAATACCGAGGAGGTATACGAACAACAGAAGAAAGCACTACGACCTACCACCAGGATTTAGTGGTGAACATTTCAAGGTATGAGTTAACTGAATATGAACTTTCTGTGCTTAACAAGGGACTTAACTTCATACCATCTGGTTTCACTGATGTTACAGATATAATCATTGACATTAAAATGTTCACCAGAAGTATTAGTTTAAAAATGTTATTTGGCGAGGATGTATGTAATGTTAATGCCAATATTAATGTGAATATGTTTAGGAAACCATCTACTTTTGTACCTCAGGCACACCCATTACTAGAAGCTTTTGAGCATGCATGTGAGAGTGATTTAATAGACCTTTATAAAAGAGATGATGTTAAATCCAGTTTTTATAACATGACAAAAAATGAAAAGGATGCTATGTTAAGCTTACAGAAAAACAACATTATAATACGACAGGCCGACAAAGGTGGGGCTGTCGTGGTAATGGACCATGATGCATATAGAACTGGGATAGATCAATTACTTACAGATGATTTGACCTATCGTTGTTTGAATGGTGTAACACTAAATAAAATTATCAAAGATGCACATAGCCATTTATATGATCTTCTATTGAGCAATGTGATAGATGCCGACCTATATAGGTATTTTTTAGTTGAGAAGCCTTTAGTTCCTGTTTTTAGGGGACTGCCGAAAATTCATAAAGACCTACATAACCCTCCATTGAGACCAATTGTCTCGGGATCTGGGTGGCTCACGGAGCCAATGTCGATTTTTTTGGATAAACAGTTTAAACCTATTGTGGAAAAGACTACATCAGTATTAAGGGATACCCAACACTTTCTGGAAAATCTTGCGGAATGTAATTTATCCAGCTCAATCATTGAAAGTGACATTTTGGTAACCCTCGATGTAAAATCCCTATTTACCTCAATACCTAACAGCATTGGGATGGATTATGTAAGATTATTACTCTTAGACAAAGATATTCCTAGTAATGAAGTTATGAAATGGATGCTCATTCTTGACCTAGTACTGAGTAACAATGTTTTACTACATGATAATATTTATTATCTACAACAGAAAGGGGTAGCAATGGGGACACCATATGCTAACTCCTATGCCAACCTGGTGTTGGCATATTGGGAAAGCACTTATGTTCTAAGTAATATGCTATTTTATGATCATATAAAATACTATGGACAATTTGTAGATGATGTGTTCATTGTTTGGAGTGGTACTGTAAAAGAACTGAATGATTTTGTCACTTATATAAATGGCACTACTACCTTCCTAGACTTTGAATGTACACATTCACACAATACTATTGAGTTTTTAGATGTTAGATTGAATAAGGGTGTCAATGGCATGGAAACTGTTTTGTATAGAAAGTCATGTTGGAAGAATAATCTTTTACATCGTAATAGTATGCATCCTAGACACATTTTTCCTAATATACTAAAAAGTCAGACATATAGGGTATCTAGGTTGACTACACAGGAAGGTGAATATGGTCAACAACAGAAGATACTGGCCACGAATTTTCTTGAGAGAGGATATAACAGCATGGAGATCAGAGATACCCTATCATTTTGTAATATGCATAGAATAGATAAAGGCAAACCTTTCTATCACAGGCAGTCGGTCACTACATCTGATGCAAAATCCTTTAGAGCAAGGAATAAGAATAGACTGGTTATTCCCTTCACTAATAGGAATATACAGATTAAGGAAGTCATTGAAAAAAACTGGAAACTTCTGACCACAGATGAGAGAATAAGTGAATTAGTGGACTATAGACCTAATATAACCTATAGGAATATGAAGTCTTTAAAAAGGCTTTTGTGTTATGAAAATAATGATGAAATGAGTATTTCTTCACAGAGGTTAGGGACTTATGCATGTCGATCTTGTAACCAGTGCCCTTATATATCTAATGATGATAGATTCGTACATCCTGTGACTGGACGTATATACACCTTTAAGTTCTATGCTGATTGTAAATCAAGGGATTTAGTATATTTAGCACAGTGCCAGTTATGTAGATTTTTTTATGTAGGAAAAACTAATAGGACATTACGGGAACGTGTTAGAGAACATTTGTATGCCATTAACAAAGAGAATACAAGTAATGCCTTGGCACAACATGTAATTGACAATGGCTTGACACATACTTTCAAATTCAGGGTTTTGGAAATGGTGAAAAAACCAATAGGCTTGGTAATATAAAAAATCATACTGAGGAGATAGAGTGTAGATGGACATTGAGGCTACAGGCGCATAAAGCATATGGCTTGAATGATAAGATCTCACTCAAACCATTTTTAGCATCTAAACCATATAAACATTGAGCCGATCTATACACTCATATTTAATGTTATTCTTTTTGAAATTATTAATATATTGTTTTATAATATTATTAGGAATATGAATGCCATATTGATGGTGTTATTTAATGTGTATGAATTAACTGTTCTGCTTGTTTTATATTTATTGTTTTAGATGGTTTTATAAAATAGAGAAGTGTATTTTTAAATTTCAATTATAAATTTTAATTGAATGATTTCTTATGTTGCTAATTGTTAAAGCTATTTAAGATGATGTATATTGCTATGCAGCTATTGAAGTCTGATGAAACGTTTTTTGAACGTGAAAGCGCTCACTTGGATCCTGCATTTGTTCTATTCCATTAAACTCTTGAAGTGAAGACTGGAGTTATTCGTCTTTTACAGCTGTGGTGTAACCCCTTTTTTCTGTTTGCTTTTTATACTGTTTTATTAAGGGGCACTTTACTCAGCATACTGTGGTTTTCTTTGAACTCATATGATACAGTACAAGAAAAGGAGACTAGTGCACTGTTTAAGCACATTACAAACTGCAGGAATGACAAATTCAGGTTCTTTGTCATAGAACAAGTTTTATATGACCCCAGGACTGATGCTTGGGAAGACAGATTAGAATATAGGGAGTTATTCTGGCAGATTAAACTTGATGCAGGCAAACCCCCAGGCTTGAATGACTATATTAGTATTAATAGTGTCCTTAGATTAAAGGCTGTTAAATTGTGAATGATTTTATTAATACAGCATTGTTCAAAGATATATTTTAATCACTGCATTTAACACACAGTATTAATTTTATTCTGTTTGTCCTGAGCATTAAGGGTTAACACTGCAGTGTTGGTTTGGGAGGGGTTTTAGAATATGTGTTATTCAGTTATTGGCAGGTTTTGACTGCTGGCTACTTTTAAATAAGTGCACTTTGTAATGTAGAATTGTTCTGAAGAAGCCTGGGAGTGTTCTGTGTGAAAACGCTTAACCTTTTATTTACTGTTCATACAACTGTTATTAAAACTGCTTTACCTTTTCATTTTGTAGTCTCTCTTTTTTAGATCTCTTCTCACTGGGAATGTTCATGCCCTCACCCCACCTGACTCCCTCTATATCATTTCTGCTTCCCCATCCTTTTTTCCTCCTTTCTCAAAACTCAACCTAGTGACTCCCTTCATTCCATTTCCACTCCCTCTCCCTTTTTTTCCTTTCTCATAACTCAGCCTGTTCACCTTTCACTGTTCTATTCTCTTGCTCTAATTCTTCTGACCTCTCACCTTGTGAAACTTTGAGTGCATAAGTGCCTGCACTCCAAATTCTACTTACGTACTCCAAAATACTTATGTTTTAATTTCATTCAATGCTTTGTTACAACTTGCTCAAATGTTATTATTCTGTCTTCTATATTACTGTGTTTTTAGTAGTTTTGAAAATTGTATTCTACTTAACTTTGTTGATATTAGCTTTGTAATGATTGTATATAGAGCTTTTCACCCCGGGCCTCCAATGAAAACGGGCTGATTTTGGCCCAATGGACTTTCCCGGTTAACAACCTGCAAATAAATAAAATAAATAAAAAAGGTAGTATCTGAGCTGCCTATGCATATCTAACGTGTGCAATATTCTCTCACTGGGACATTAAGGGGAAGGAAAAAAGGTAGGAAGGTTAATGGGCTGATTTAAGGATAACTCATTTACCACTTTGGGCATAAAAGTAGGGTTAGTGGGCAGGGAAACCCTATCTCTATGAAAAACAGTGAAGGGGGGGGGGTTTGCAACTCTGAAACCCTTTTCAAAGAGGTAATGGTCACTAACAAAACCGTTTCCAGGTGCAATGCTGTAGGGAAGTGGAGCTTGCTGGTTTAAAAGGTCCCAGTGTAAGCTTCTCTAGCACAAAATTGCTTTCCCAAGGAGGAGGTATTGGTTTATTTGGTGGTCTAATATGAAGAATGCCTTTAAGGAACAGTTTTACCTCTAACCTAGAGGCTAAAGGTGAAGACATAGGCAGACAAGCAGAGATGGCTGAAAGGTGAGCCTTCACCCAAGAGTAGGACATCCCAGCCTTCATCAATTCACACAGATAGGACAAGACCACCAGAACTTCAACTGACAGCAGTTGTAGGTCCTTTTTGTGACACCAGGTGGAAAACCTTTTCCATTTGGAAATGTAGGATTTCCTAGCTGTGGGTTTTCTGGCCTCATGCAGAACTTGTAGCAAGTCCTCTGAAAAAAGGTGTCTATAAGGGATTAAAACCCTATCACCCACAAGGTCAGGTTCAGGGCCAACAGTTGTGGAAGTACTAGGGTCCCTTTGTCCTGTTTGAGTAGATCAATCCTGTGGGGTAACATGTGATGACTGCCTCTGGCTTGGTGTTGGAGAAGGGGGAACCACTGCTGCCTTGCCAAAAGGGAGTCACCAACTAGATTTTTGGCTGATCCTGCCGATTCTTCAGTAGGACCATTTGTAGAAGAGGCAAGGGGAGGATGCATACAGAGACATCCCCTTCCAAGAGAAAGACAGAGCATCCACCTTCCACAAGGGATGTGGGTCCCTCGCACAAACTTTTGGAAGCTGTCTGTTGATGGGAGAAGCAAAGAGCTCTACATGAGCCATACCTCAAAGATGGATTAGGTCCAGAAACACAACCCTGTGCAACATCCATATGTGTTACTTGGTCATAGACCTGCTTAAAGAATCTACCACTGTATTCTGCACTGAGGGGAGATAGAGCAGCTGAAGGGTGATTTGGCTTTGTAAGGCCACATCCCAAGTGAGTAGGGCTAGTCTTCCTAGAATATAAGACTTTGATCCCCCTTGCTTGTTGATGTACCAAATAGCTGTGCTGCTGTCTGTGAACCACCTCAGTAGTCCTGGAACTAGGTTGCTTTTGAAGATTTGCAGTGCAAAAACCAGTGCCCTCATCTCCTTTACATCAATATGTTCTTGTGCCTGTTTGGGAGACCAAACATCTCTGACCCACCAAGCTTGAAGAGATGCACCCCAACCTGTGTTGGAAGCATCTGTGAATAATTCTTGGGATGGTTGTAGAGGTAGGCCAGGGTATTTTTTACCTACAGGATCCACCATTCTAGTTCCCTTTTTATGCAAGGAAGGAGTGGGATCAGAAACTCTAAAGGATGTGAGTGTTGCATCCATACAGTTCTTAGATACCATTGCAACTTCCTCATGTGTAATCTTGCTAAGGGTATCATGGGGATAGTGGATGCCATGTACCCTTAGAGACAGGGGAAGTCCCTGGCTGGCAATGATGCTCTGAAAATAGGAAATCAGGAACAAGACCTTCTGTATGGGAAGAGAGGCTATCATTTTGTCTGTTTGTATCCTGCATCCCAATATGATCCTGTGATGGGGTGAGAGAAGACTTCTGGAAGTTTATAGTAAACCCTAAACTCTGAAGATGGGCAATAGTGAAGGAAAGATTTTCCTGAAGAAGTTCTGGGGACTGTGCCTGAATCAGAATGTCATTGAGGCAGGGAAGATTCTGCAGAATGCTATGACAGGAGCCAAGGATTTTGTGAAAACCCTTGGTGCCGTAGAAAGACCAAAGGGCAAAGCACAAAACTGAAAATGTGAGGAAACAACAGTAAAATGTAAAAACTTCCTGAACACTGGGTGGACAGGAATGTGAAGCTAGGCAACTTTTATGTCTAGGGACACCATGAATGCCTGGGGAGGAATTAGAGGGAGAAGGAAACGTAAAGGCACACACAGAAAGAAGGGACTTTGAGAAAGGTGTTTAAAAGGGAAAGGTCCCGGATGGGTCTCAAAGGGCCATCCTTCCTGGGGACCAGGAGCATCCTGGAGTAAAAATCACTTTCCTTTTTGGGAAGAGGGAACTTCTTGGATAGTCCCCTGAGGGATCAGGTCAGTGATGACCTGAAGAAAGAAGCTCAACTGATCTTTGGTGGTGGTGGTGGTGGTGGGGGGGGGGGGTGATATCCCTCTGAATGAAGGGAATTTTCCCAAACAATGAAATCAGCTGTTTTGGTTATGGAAAGGACCTAAGAGTCCTGAGTAATCAAGTTCCAAGCAGTAAGAGATAGGCTAAAACAAACAGACAAGGGAGTGGATAGCCCTGGTGGCTGGTTGTCACAGACTACCTGGCTTAGGTTGGGACTGAAAGGACTGTTTTGGAGCATGAGTGGAAGGAGAAGACTTTGAAGAGGCTGACTTTCTGGGTCCCTCTTACTTTTAGAAGAAGAAGAAGAAGAAGACAGGATGGCTTTCTTACAAATGCAGTCTTAACCAGGTAATTCCTTTGAAACTGTGGAACTGGAGATACAAGAATGTGTTTAAGGCCCTGTAACTCCTTTCCTTTCTCCTAAAGAGACTTGAAGAGTTCTGCTGCTGAACTCCCAAACACAGCTTTGTTAGTCAAGGGTGCATCCAGCAATTTGGCCTTGAAATCTTCAGGCAGAGACTGAAGCCTAAACTAACAGTATCTTCTATGGGCTGACCCAGTGGCAGCTGCCCTAGCGGAGGCATCAGCAGCAGCATAACTGCACTTGACGGAGTGCCTAGTCCCTTGTGCAGAAGAATTAAGAAGAGTTGCTAATTTAGATTTTGCTGGGGACTCTGGGATGTCTGCCAAAAGTTTCCCTGCATCAGCCAGAAGAGCCAGGGAGTACATTGCTATGTAGGTTTGATAATTTACTGTATGGAAGGCCACAGTGGCAGAAGTGTAAATCTTCTTTCCCAAAATTTCCATGACCTTACTCTCCTTATCACAGGGTAACAAGGAAGTGTATGGTGACAATTTTGAAGCCTTATCCATAGAAACAGATATGGTAGCCAGGTCAGCAGCAGGAGCTTTGAAAAGAAACTGGGAGTCCTTGGGTACTCTATAGAACCTGTCTGTATGCTTGGGGGCAGGAGGCTGAGAGTCTAGACATCTGGAGGCAGCTGAGAAAACATCCAGAAAGGCAGGCAGGACTGGAGGGAAAGCAGAAGGAGGTGGGGAATCCATCTGCAGGAGGTCATAGAACCTCTTTTGAAAGTCTGAAACTTGGGATCAGTCCCACTTGAAAAAATCTTTCATTTTGAGAATAGTCTCTCCAAACAATATGTCCTCCCCAGGGTGTTCTGTACCATTAGATTCCTCCTCTGGGGAGGCATACTCTAAGGGAGAAGCCAATTGGGTGGAGTAGGCTAAGGACTCCTCTCCAGAGGAATCCTCCTCCTCCTCTGAGGAAGTGTCAGCAGTTGCACTTTTAAAGACTGTGGAAGGAGAAAAGGACTGCAGAGGAACAGAAGAAGAAGAAGTAGATTGGCGAAGGGCCATAAAGACATTAAAGAGGCTTTGAGAAAAAGCTTGCCAATCAGGGTGCTGCTGATGTGTAACAGGAGACACATTTAGTTTTAGCCTTCTTCTTTTTGGGACCTTCCACATGGTGAAAGGTGGAAAGACTGGGCGTCGGCCTGCATTCAATGATATCGGAGAGCACATCTTCATGCACCATGATTTGTGTGATGCCACAAGGACCGTCTGAGATAGTAAGCCTAGTTTCTTACTTATCTCCTTGATCGGACGCCTGCCCTTTCCTCGCAGATGTGCCAGCAGACTCCTTCGGTGTTTCCACTATGGTACCCGCTGAATGTACATCCACCACCTCTAGCATGGTCTCCAAACTTACAACAGCCTCGGGAGAAACAACTGGAAGAGAGGGCGCAGCTGAAGGTTCAGGCTGCGATTTTTTGGCCTTCTTCAGTACAGGCTTGTCCGAATGGCCTGATGTCACATCCATCTCGTGTGCTAGGTGCTTAAGGTGGTGATTTTTTAATTTCAGAGAGGCTAGCCGACTCTTGAGGGTCTTAGGGATGAAGGACTTGCAAATAATGCACTTGGTGTGGTCGTGGACTGGCCCAAGAAAAGAGAGGCAAAGTTCATGGGCATGTTTATGTGGAATCTGCCTTCCACACTGACACTTGCCCTTCCTAGCTGACAGAAACCCAACAAGCAGCAGCAAAAATTTTAAGAAGAAAAACCCCAGTGGGTACTTATCTGGTAACTGGAACACAACAGTTCTAGCGAGCATACATCTGAAGCAGGTGATCTGACAGGTGGCAGAAAAGTTCTGAGGTAGGTGCGTGCTGACTTCCGCTTTATACCCGTCTCTTTATGGTCAACCTACGAGTTATGCTGTGCGGCGTAGCTCATACCTTGCAGTACCATGAACACATTTGGATACTGGCCAGATATACAAGTCAGCCAGAGGTGGACTCCCTTATGTTATGAATACTACAGCGTATGAATAGAAGGACATCAATGTTTTAGCTAATATTAGTAAGTCAAGAGAGGAGAGGTGCAGACCATCCCTGGCAAAGCAGCATGATCTGTTGACCAATTCCTTCTATGCTGACAAGTATTGCACCCCCTCAGAATGACACCAGAAACTAAGCCAGTTATTAAAGTCAGTCATCTTCATATTGTGGCATCATCCTTGGAAAAGGTAAAATGCTGCTCAATGCTAGGCTCGCACTACCGTGGAACACATATTCCAAGAGCTCCATGATGTCTCTCTTCATATAGTTTAGTGAGGAATGTCTGAGGTCATTTGCACCCACAAGGACTATGACTCAGGCATACTGGTACTTATGGTCCAACGACCTGAGTGCGTGCGTAATGTGGTGGATCCTTGCCCATGATAAGCAACTGATCATGGCTTTCTCATTACTCAGTATGGTGAGAGGGACATTAGTGTGTCTCATAATGGAGTCTCCAATGACCAGAATGTTGGATTGTCTGGTGGCTTGCCTCATGGGCTTAGAGGTACAGGCTCCATAAGATGACTGTATGTGTTGATGAGGGTGCTGTTTTGAAAGAGTACTTTCAGGGTCACTGAGGGTATTTGTTATGTGTATTTCATCTAAGAGGTCTCCAGGGTTTAGGAAGGTTACATATTAACAGTAACAAAAGCATAAACATTGCCTGTGTCTACATTCCCTCAGGGAGGAACACAGATACCCTAGAAGTTTTCCTAAACTGGTTGTCCAATAACTACCCACATGAAAATACACTGTTCTCGGGGATTTCAACATTGATTGGAATGCTTGTTCCTCTGAATCCCCCACAACCCATGTAAACGTCTACGGGTTTACTCAGACCACATCCTCCCCCACTAGGACAGGTAAACCCTATAATAAAGATAGTACCCTAGACTGGATACTCCTCAATAACCATCCACAATACTATACATCAGGCACTTTACCTGATGACCTAAGTGATCACTGTCTCACCTATATAATCAAGTTTAAGGTAAACTACTCCCACCATCCCACCTATAGAACTATAAGAAACAACAAGAACTTTAATCTCAGTAAGTTTAATAATGAACTCAAGGCATGCAATTGGTCAGCCCTAAAAAATCTCCCCCTAGACGAAGCTGTCACATACTTTAACTCTAAATTCCTTACTGTTCTCGACTATCATGCTCCCAGCCGTACTATTAGACCACAAGGTTAACATTGCACCGTGGCTTTCTAAAGATACCAAATCCAAAATTACACTTGGAAACAAAGCGTGGGCCACCTACCGAACAACAAAAATCTCACTTGATCAACTTAGATTTAGACAGCTAAGAACTGACACTAAAAATCCATAACTTTAGATAAAAAGAACTACAACTGCCATTTACAACAAATACACCACAATAAACCTCAGAAGTTCTGGGCAGGAATAAACAAACTCCTCCACCCAGGCCAAACCACCACCCCACCCCCACCTCAGCCTCTAAACAAAAATCCCCAGAAGACATTGCTAATGCCTTTAACAACTTCTTCACAGAGACTATCCAGTCTCTGGCCAGCCAACTCACTCCTAGTGGTTCTAATCCAAATTCAGCCACTACCGATACCCATGCATCCTTTAGCTTCCAACCTGTTCCTACTCAACTCATTATGACCCTACTTAAGAAACTAAGACCCACCACTCTGGTTGCTGATCTCCTCCCTGCAGACTACTTACAAAAGGCTGCAGACGCTATTGCATACCCCGTCTCAATTTTGATCAACCGGACTATATCTGAAGCCACCATCCCCACTATATGGAAAATCTCCCATGTCATACCTCTTCATAAGGGAGGCAGTTCCACTGAATTGTCAAATTTTAGGCCTATAGCACTTTTGTCACCACTAGCTAAAATTATGGAGAAGTGTGTACACATACAGCTCATGCACTATCTCACACAGAACAAGTTATTGTCCAACTCTCAGCATGGCTTTAGGCCAAACCACAGTACTACATCTGCCCTCCTCGCTTTCTCTAACATTATAAACCACAACCGTAACACTAACAAACTATCCTTTGCACTCTTTCTAGATCTTTCCAAGGCCTTTGACTTGGTTGACCATAAAATGCTTATGAACACCTTGAAGGTCTTCACCTTAAACAATCAAGAGCTCCAATGGTTTGAATCTTATCTGCAGGGCAGGCAACAGGCAGTCCTTTAGCAGGATAAGCTACCATCATGCCTTCCCATCACATTAGGAGTCCCACAAGGCTCTATATTAGGACCCCTTCTTTTCTCTATCTTTATCAATGACCTTCATACAGTCATCCCAGATGCTACCTGCATTCAATATGCAGATGACTCCACTTTGATTTAGGTTCATAGGTTCATACTAGGCTATCTGCCCTAGGGCATTTATAAGCCTAGCCAGAGTGTATTTGGCTTTCGCCACCCATTTTAAATTAATTTTGCCACAACCTCCCCAGCAAACCTATTTACATTAACCCAAAACACCTTCAACACAGTAGAACATTGGCTTTCAATGTCTGATCCTAAACCCCAACAAAACTAAGCTGCTTCTCTTCTCCCCTAGCGCCATAGCCCCCCCCCCCGCCACTCTAACATAATAGCAAATAATGGCACCATCATCTCCCCAGAAACCCAAACTAAACTACTGGGTGTCATAGTCGATAACCTCAAGTTTGACATGCACATCAATCAAACTATAAAAACTATCAATAAAAAACTTGGCTCTCTTGATAGAATCAAATCTTTCCTCAGCCCACTTGCTAGAACGATAATTGCCCGATCCCAGCTACTATCAACCCTTCTTTATGCCTCACCTCTTTTCTCCAACTTGAACAAAACAGATCTTAATAAATTATCATCCTGCTATAACCACATTGCCAGATTTGCTACTGGCACACCCTACCGGACCCACCACTGCCACAACCTAAATCTCTTAGGATGGTTGGAAATGCCTTGCCTACTGCAGTTCAATCAGCTCATAGTAGCCAACAAAGTCCTTTACTGGCCAAAAAATACAGCTGCTCTAAAAAATATTATCAGCCCCAACAGTAACAACCACCCACTCCGCTCATCCACTAGACTCCTAGTTCAAACGGTCAAATCCAACCACTCTGCTGTTGACTCGCTGTTTGCCAACTCTGTTGGAAAGACATGGAACTCACTTCCAGCTGACTTGACTCTAGAACCATCGCTAACCTTATTCAAAAACAAACTCAATAATTACCTCAAAACACACTGGTTCTAACCTTGTTCTAACCCTAACTAGTGTCCTCTCTATTTTTTAGTTGCCTTCAGTTTATAAAGGTTTCTTCATTATCTACACTCTCCATACCAGTAAGGGTAAACGGTATAAACTGCTACTTATTGTGACTTAATCCTGAATGTAATAAATTAATACTATATGTATATAATACTTGTACTGCTCATGTCTGTAACCTGTATGTAACTACTATTTACTAAAAGTTCTTTATATGTATGTGTATTATGAACCTCAGAGCTTTTCTCCCCGGGCCTCCGCTGAAAATGGACATATATTCAGTCAGACTATCCTGGATAATAAATGTAAAATAAAATAAAAACAAATACATTTAAGTGCCTCAGCATATGTTCGTCTATGTGTCTATTTTGAACTGTGCGTGATGGTTGTAGTTTGTGTACTACTAACAACCTGACTGACGTTATGACTGCTTTTATGTGAGAGTTTTGCCTCCAGTGACATTGTGTAAATATATTTCTCACAAACCACATCAATTTGTCTGAGTGGGCTCTTCAATAATTGGTGGTCCTGGACTAGATGTTGCATATTTTAAAGGTAAAGTGGAAAAATGAGATAATATCTTAAGAGGTGCATTGTGCACTAAGCAGTTAGATATGAAAGTGGGGGTAACTTCAGCTTAAAGTGGACAGCCACTAATTTTAAAAGAGAAAGATAGACTGGAAGAGGGTGGGCACTTTATATTCTGTCTCTATGGAATACAGTGGGATGGCCAATTAATTTAAATAGTTGAAGGGGCATGATTTGACAAAATGATAACTTTGTGCTTACTTACAATAGACACCATGGTGTACAGAAAATTAACTACAATATACAAATAGAAGGTGATGAATCAATACAAAATACAAGAAAGCAAAAACAAACTAATCTTTCTTTACAGCAAATCAATGGCAGAGTATGAGTGACCTTTTCCAGTAAATATAGTTTTAGAGTCCAGAACTTAAGATACTGAAGGGAATGTTAAGAAGACCGTGCAACAGATGTCATAACATATAAAAGGAGAACATTGTCTTAAGCAAAACAAAACCCCCTGAGTTGCAATGCAAGCACAATCCTTTCCTTTTCCTCTTACTGCGAAACATATTTCTATCATACTAGACTTTTCTGCACGATTCCCTGAAGGGGATGTGGAGGTAGGCATCTTTTAGGTCTAGTGTCACTAGCCAAGCATTTCTTGTTAGCATAGGTAGGAACTGCTGCAAAGTTAGCATTTTGAATCTGGGGACCACCAAGGGAGTTTTCAATTTGGATAGATCCAGGATGAGGTGCCAAGTGCCCTCTTTTCTGGGAACAAGGAATAGTCTGGAGTAAAAAAACTTTTCCTGTTTGGTCTGGAGGGACAGGTTCTACTGCCCCCTGGGATATTGGAGTTTGGACCTGTTTCAATGCCTCTGCCCACTGGTTTGGGGGAAGTCTGGGTACCCTCTTGGAATTGTGAGTTCACTGAAAGAGAATCTGTATCCCTGAGAAATGATTTTTAAGACCTATTGGTCCTTGGTTATAGAAACCCAATTGTCCTTGAAGAGGGTGAGCCTTCCTCCTGTTTTTGATGAGTGAAGGGAGGGCAGAGAGGGAGGGAAAGTCATTGTGAGTGCTTGCCATAGAAGGTTGGCCTAGAACTCCCTGCCTTAAATACGGAAGTGGTCCATTGTTTGCTTCTTTGCTGGCCCTGGGATAGGGGCCTGGATGGCCTGTCCCTGCGGGGCTTACCTTGGGCCTGTCTGCTAGGTGCAGGGAAGGCCCAGTGTTTAAAGGGAAAGTTCCTGCTGAATCTAGGAGGTCGAACTTGAAAGAAATATTTTACTGTTTGCATAGATTTTGCTTTGTCTTCCATCTTTTTAAGCACCTTTTCTGCTTTATTCCCAAACAGGCGCTCCTTATCTAGGGGTGCATCAATAAGTTTAGACTTGACATGATCAGGGAGAGGTTGTTCCTTCAGCCATGCATGTCTCCTAATTACAGATCCTGTCACTGCTGCCCTGCTAGATGCTTCTAGAGCATCATATCCACATTGAAATTAGTGTTTGGCAACTTGACAAGCACAGTGTAGTAATTCTGCCAGCTCTTTTGAGTTGGCACAGTCAGGAGAGGTAGCAATCTTCTGTTTTAATTGTTCCAAAGTGTGTTGTTGATATTTTAACATATGGAACTGACAATTGAGTGCTCTGATAGCTAAGGTTGCAGAAGTGTATACTTTCTTACCCCATCTGTCCACAGCTCTGGAGTCTTTGTCAGAAGGAAGAGGATTCTTGGCAGAACTAGTCTTAGCTCCTTTGGGTCCCTGTGTAATGACCTCACGGTCTGCAGCAGGATTCCTGTACAGGTATTTGTGAGAATCTGGTACTCTGTAGTACCTGTCAGGTTTACTTGGAGCAGGAGGCAGGGCATAAGGGACTTAGCTGGATTCATGGAAAACATCATCCACCACTTCCAAAATAGGTGGGATGGCCAGAGGTCTGTGTTGGGGCAGGTCCAGAAACTCTCTAAGTCTTTTATTAGACTATGGAAAGTCTTGAGAGTCCCATTGAAAATGTTACCTGAGGGAGTGAAGGGTTTCCCCAAATGAGAGGTCCTCTGGAGGGGAGGCAGAAGGGATGGATTCCTCTGCATTTGAATCCTCATAAACAGTTAAGGGATGTTGTTCCTCTTCAAAAGCAGAATAATCAGATTCCTCAGACTCTTGGTTTGTCATAATTTCTGGAGAAGGATGCCTTTTCCTTTTTGGACTGGGTGCCTGGGTACCTCGGATAAGGGAGATGAGATCCTCCATTTTAAGCATTTCAGCTTGGGGTGGGGGAGCAGTAGCAAGATGGTGGCAAGAAGCAGATTTCCTGGGAATGGCCTGGCTTCTAGGCCTGACAGAATCTGTCGGTCTCTAAGAAGTGGTAGTCGGATGCGAAGACGTCATTTTTTGTCTAGATTCGGTAGTGCAAAAGGCCTTCTCGGAAGCCGGTGCCTGCGTCACAGCTCCGGACCCAACCGAGGCAGAGACAGCCAAAGGCTCAGAAAACTAAGTAGATTTCTGCAGCATACCTCCAAAAGGGTCTCGGCAGAGGCCTGCATAGAAAGCAAGTCAGGCATCAGGGACTGTGAAAGCACCTCGCTGAATTCCGGAGAACTGACGACTTGCTTAGCGGTAGTGTCGTCAGAAGGCTTAACCTTGTGTGGCTTGTCTCTACCTTTATATCTACGTTTTTTTGGAATGTCCACAGAATGTTGGCTGAAGGACACCATATCGGAATTCGAAGACAGAACACAAAAAAAAATGGTCTACAAAAAGAGCTCTACGGCGAATGGTTCTTGCATTAAAGAGGGCACAGAACCAGCAATGAGGGACGTTGTGGTCTGGGCCTAAACAAGTGATGCAGTAAGAATGAAAAGTCTCAGTGTGGGATCTGCTTTCCACAGGCCAAACAACTGTTAACATTTTTGGACATCAGTCAGTGTAAGAAAACATGGTCCTCAACGGGGTACTTAGGTTTAGACGTTTTCTGCTGAAATTCAACTTCAGGTAGCGACCGACTGGCACTTGTGCGAACTGCTTCTGCTACGGGCTCCACAGCAAGAAAAACTGATGTAATGATGCCGGCTGCCTTGCTTTATAGCACTGACAACCTGACGGCAGCTAGCGCACAAAAGCATTGACTCTGGTATTCAGGCCGATCGAGGGTTGCCATAGTAGGGATAACCCACAGGTGATGACTGCAACAGTGAAACACGAAGAACATCGGTTAATGAAATACAAATAATATGATGAAAGGAAATGCAGTGTTTGCCAACAGGAGGAGACAATGAGACATTTAAAAAAATGCCCTAGGGCAAAAAAGCTTTGAAGAAAGAGTAAGAAAACATGGAGTAACGAAAATATTGAAACAGTCTCAATGGAAATGATTTGTTTTGTATGGAGAATACACTGTAAAAGAATGTAAACAGATAGCAAATTTCGATAGGAAATTATTTGCCTGCGCATGTGTTTTGTGGAAAACAAGATGCAATGAGATGTTATATAACAAGCTGTTGTAACATTGAGAGGATCAAAGAAGAAAAGTTGTCATTGTGGCTGAGAGGGTAGGGATAAAAAAAAGACATCATAAATGCTAATTAATAAGGACGTATATAAAAATTTTGTGTAACTATTGTAAATAATGAAGTACGATGCTGTAAATTTGCAAATAATATTTGTTTTATAAATAAAGACCCTCTTATCTTTTTTGCTAAGTGCCATAGGATCTTTCTAAATGTAAACCCTATCCCAGTGTCCCAGTGACTGTGGTATGACAAAGCACTGAATAAACAGTTACAAAAATAGTTTACTAGCTGAAGACTGGTGAGAACTTTTTTCTTAAAGCCAGTAAAAAAAAAAAAAAATTTCACAAAATTTTTGCAAGTGGTTTTCCTTGCTGGGGAAGGGCTTAACATTAGCTTTAGAATAACCCCAGATGAAATTATGCACTGTAGCATATATAACCTCAGCTTCTGGAAAAGAAGAGCCTGGCTCAGCTGTGCCAGAACTAGAACATTAGTTTCTAGCTGAAAAGGTTGTATTTTTTCTTTTCCTTTTAAATTGCAGGTGGTTTGGTATGATTTGTGTGTGTTAGAAAGGGAAGGGTGCATGTGTTATGAACTGCTATATTTGAAAAAAAGGTTAAGTTCGAAAAGGGACGAGAAGTTAACATACAGATGTAGTAGCTGCCAAATGCAAGTATACTGATACAAGCTGCTAGATGGAATATTACAAGCAAAAATGTCAAGTGTTACTGGTGACAGCATGGTTTACTTGTTAGAATGGTTGCACTGACAATATTAAAATAGAATGTAAATGGCCTTACTGGGGCATATAAGAGGCACAAGCTAATGACCAATGTTAAGAATTGCACGGTTCAAGCAGTAACACTACAGGAGATGGACTTTGAAAAGAATGAACATGTGAACTCGATGAAACAAGGGCTGCAACATGAATACTCAGCAAAATATTTGGAACAAACAAGACAGTAAGTATATTCCTAAGAAGATGGGCTCCAATAGTGGAAGAAGTGGAAAAAAGATATAAATGGTACATTTGCAGTAGTGAGGGATTATTGAGAAGGAGTATTAGTAGCTGAAAAGGTAGCTCTCTCACACACACACACACACACACACACACACACACATTTGGTGTGGAAGATCAAGGGGTTGTGAGTTCTATTCCCACACCAGGAACCGGTATTAATTTCCAATAGTGATACAGCAGAGGCACACACGGGGGTGCAGTACTTAAAATGAGGTGTTAGAGGTCCCATCTGTCTGACCTACTGGTAGCTCAGATGGATGTAAAAGATGACATGGTACTTAAAAAAAAAAAAAAAAAAAAAAAAAAAAAAATTTACTGAGGTAGTGCACTGATCAATACTGACCAATTTCAGGCTCAACCCGGGTGAAATACACAACATTTAAGAAAGAAAAACTACAGAAATGTAAGCAATAACAGAGTAGTTCAGACTAAATACATAGAAAAAAATCTATTATATAAACATTCTAGTGAGCAAACAAAAGGAAAGGTACAATCATAGGTTCATAGATTAGTACTAAGCTAACTGCCCTTGTGAGCCATTTTAAGCCTAGCCAATTATCCCCTGTAAGACTCAAGCCCTGCACCTTGTGCTTGTAAGGCAAATACCTTAACCATTAGGCCACCCTCCCAACCCTCACAACTCAGAAAGAGTGTAATGTACAATATATACATTCATTTCTAAAGTGGGTCAATCTTCAGTAAATCTTCAGACAGCAGAAGAGACTTGGAAAAAAGAGATAGGCTAGGTGATATGCCCTGTATTGAAGCAGGGGCATTTGGCTTAAATGAAGTGCTTTTTGAGCTGCACTCTGAATTTGGAATAAGTGTTGATTTTCTTTGATGTCGATGGGGAGAACTTGACAAGAGAAAGCATGTACAGTAATGAGATTTGGTGTGGCTTGTGAGTAGTGTCTCAGGTTGTATGAGGAGATTTTTTCCATGAAGTCTAGCTGCAAGGAGAGTAAATATGTGGAACTGGAGTAGTTTCTAGAACTGGGATCCTAAAACAAGGTTACATTTTTCTTTTATGGGTAGCCATTTGGCTTTTCTAGGGTGATACAGTGATGCTAACAGAGAAGCAAGTTTGTAATGAATCAACAGATGCTGTTACAGACAGTCTGGAGTGTGCAATATTTTTCTTGGAGGCAGAAGTAAAAACTGGAAGCCCACATTCAAGATGAGAAAGGAGAACTCCTTTGGCAATGGCTGCTCTGGCTGGTTGGGAACAGAAAAGGGGAGATTTTTTTGGCCCAGAAGAGGTAGGAATTTATTTTGACTCTCACTTTGCTATGGGGAACTGGATGTTTAATAAGTGATCAAGCCATAATCCTAGACATTTGAAGGTGAAGGCTGTTTTATGGAATGGCCGAATAAATCAATGACAGTTAGATTCAGGTGCTTGGTGAATTTTCTGTGGAGTTCCAAACAATGGTGGGGTTGAGAAGCAGTTTATGGTTTAAGAGCCATTGGTGGAGCTCATAAGTCCATCTGGAGATAGCAATTACCTGATTGGTAAAATACCATGTCATCAATAATGAGGATAAATGGGAGATGGGGGAGGTCAAAAGGAAGTTTGTTAATGAACACAGAAAAGAGGAGGGGACAAGAATGCAGCCTTGTGGTACACCTTTGGTAAAAGCAGTAGATTCTGATTGGCAGAATCCTATTTTAACTCTGAAGTGTCTGTGAGAGAGCACATATTTAAAACAGGGAGTGACATCTGTGCTAACAGCAATATCAGTTAAGTTTGTTTTGGAGAAGACAGTGATTAATGAGGTCAAATGCCTTTGTCAAGTCTATAAATAGGGCACCTGTAAGGATGCTACTACAGAGTTTTGCTGGATGTCATCAGTTAGGAACTAAAGCTCTGTTATACTACTTCATCCACGATATGATCCATGTTGTTTGGAGGGTAGCAGGTGGCACTGCTGGATACAGAGAGTTGCCCAGAAATGGGAAAATGGATACTGGATGAAAGTGAAAGTTATCTCTTGGATTGGTTTGCTTTGGAAGAGGTTTAATTAGGGCAGTTGTCCAAATTTGCAGCATGACGTTTTGCGTGAGACAGATTATACATGTGGGTGAGAGGAAGACATAGGCGGTCTCTATAGTGATATATGAACCACAAGTTGATGTTGTCAAATTCAGGAGGGTGTCAGTAGAAATATTTTCAAGTAGAACAAAGACTTCTTTGGGACATATATATCTGAAGTGGAAGAAATGGATGAACAGTGGGGGGTGGGCAATGCATGGTGCTTGTAGACATGGTATTATCAGGAAGTTTTCTTCCTGGAAGAAGGTCAACCTCTTTCTAAAAGTATTTGGGGAAATGTAAGATGATAATTTGTTTCTTTGTTTGGAGATTTCTTTTATGCCTTCTGATGGACTTCTTGGGTAGGTTATGCAAGACTATAAAGGAAGTGTGTTTGTTAGTTATGAAGGTTTGTTTCCAGTTTTGTAATGTTTCATCCCTTAGTTAAAAGATGTTTTAGTTCACTGGATAGGCATTTCAGTATTTTATATATTCAGTTTTACACATTTTAACATCTCATTCCCTCTCCTCTAATCATTTTCTCCACAATTATATTTCATTCCAGGGAACACATCTTTAGCATTCCTAATTTTATTGTACAGCAATTCACTACATCATTTCCCCAACACCCACACTGTTATCATCAATATTGTATCCCATCTGTTTGTTTTCATATTACTCATACATTAAAGCAATATTTATATTTCAAAAACCTCCCCCTTAAAGTCATTAATATACTCATTTTGATTTTTTCCCCAAAAATCATCATTCTTTTTACAATCGAAAAAAAAATGCTTTGTTGTATCTTCATTATTATCTTTACATTTTCTCACTGCCATTGCTTTATATTTCATACTACTTTTTATAGGCAACTTGTTAAATAATCGCCACAAAAGTTCCCAGCCTCATAAAAATCTTCAA
Organism: Protopterus annectens; assembly: GCF_019279795.1. Lineage (NCBI taxonomy): Eukaryota > Metazoa > Chordata > Ceratodontiformes > Protopteridae > Protopterus > Protopterus annectens. The sequence continues at coordinate 1,607,547,983 of NC_056737.1, forward strand.
ATCTTTCCATTCTATTTTCATTGCTTTTTTAACTTCATCCTTATGATCTTTCCATGAATATATTAAATAATATTCTCCGTTATTTTGTTTTACAATTCCTTTCTATCCATTTTAATTTAACCAATCTTAATTTTCCATAATTTCATCTTATCATCATATTAATTTTTCCATCTTCTCTTTCACTTTCTTTCCCTTTTTCATTTCTATCTCCCCATATTTCTCTAACAGTATTTTCTCTAACTACTTTCCATCTCCTTCATATTTTTAATACTCCAAAAAGCTGTGTAGACACCAAATATAAAACAATTTTTAAATTCAACCATCTTTCCTTATTATAAATAAATCCTCACCGAAATGGATTGAGAGTTGACCCTTAAATAAAAGTCCAACAATTCTTTTTCTTGGAAATATGTACCCATACTCCCCTGCTGTACTGTGTCTTTCGGCTTATCCCGGTTAGGGGTCGCCACAGCGGAACTCCGGTCTGCTAATGTTTGGTAGTGGATTTTTACGTGCCGAGTTACCAGCCCTGATGCACAACCTTCAACAAAAGCAAGTGCCCATTCACGCATGCCTCCACACAGAAGACGCTCTAGCCGAGAATCGAACGTGACAACATCTTGCTGTGAGGCGACAACGCTACCACAGCACCACTACCGCAGGATGTACCCATACTCCCCAAATATCTCAAATTTCCTAATACACACATACTATATATATATATAAAGCCTTTCTCAAGGATAAATAGAAAGTTTCCCACCAATTAACATCTTTATTTCATCCAGAATTTCTCATCAGTGTTCTATTTTTCCATTTTTGCTACTCGATTCCAAATATTTTATCTGTTTTCTAGTAAAATATATTTTATTTAACTCAGTTTCACCAAATCCTTTAGTTTTTGACCTATTTCACATTAATCCAGCTTTATTTACCATCCCCCTTCCATCCTTGTCATAGTTTCCTTAATTCATACTATAGTTTTGTTACAATAACTACATCATCTGTATATGAAAGACACACGTATTGCAATACCTTTTTTCAATTTTCCATCCTGCTTCTCATTTGTCATTGCAAATTTACATTACTGCATTAATTACTAGCACAAAAAACATACTGAGACACTCGTTTCAACCCTTTTTCATTTTTGTTTTCTTTCCCAAACATTTACCATGACCTTCATCCAAAATGTCTCATAACATGTTTTTAATACTTTTATTCTTCCCGAACTCTATAATCCCCTAAAATATCCCACACTCTCTTGTGACTTATCAAACAAACTTACAACTTTGTTCTCTCTTAAAATAGCATGTCCTGCTTCTTTCATTACTACTAAAATTTCTGTCTCTTCTTTTCCGTAAATGAGTACACCCTTCCGCATTTCTTCTTCCAAAACAATCCTTTCTTTTTTTGCATCATCTTTATAAAGCTTTTATAATCAGTATTCCTCTGTACTACTGGTCTCCAGTTCTTAATATTTTTGTCATCTTTCTATCGAATAAATATAATCAGATCAGGACATATCCTTTCATTTTCTATCGCTTCTAATCATTCATTTAGTGTTTATACAAATATAAAACAGAAACTATCCACCAGAAGACAAACCACACTAGTTGCCAGGAACCAAAACTGAGTACAGAAAAAAGCACCAGTTTGGAAACACTGCAGTCACAATTCAAAATATCCAAAGATAAAGTAGCCAGCAAACAGCAGGTAACAGGTAAAATAAATCCAAGTTTAATGCATATACAAACTACTGAGCACTTTTGCTATGGAATCATAGCTTCTTCAGACCCTAATAAAACAGCATCTTCACTGAACATTTACATAGGTTCATAGGTGTGTACTATGCCAACGGCCCTGGAGCCTTTACATGCCTAGCCCACAGAAGTGCCCTGGCATCATGCCGCTGTTAGTTCCCGGTGCCTCTATCAAGTAGACCCCACTGGCGTAATCCCCAGGGTGAACTTTCTATTTCCCATCCACTCATCAAGATTTCTCTTGAAAAGCGCCAGTGAGGTGCTCTGCTTGACATGTATGGGAAGTCTGTTCCAGAGCATCACCCAGTCTCTGGGTTATGAACTTGCCCCTCCAGCATGTTCTGTTGATTGTGGTAATGACGTTGAGATCCCTGGAGCATGTGGTGCAGAGGGATTGGGATAGCAATGTCATAATACACAAACCAACCAGGGGCTAAAACTAATAAAACAATTAAATAGTTAAAGCTGAACTCACTGAAGAAGTGAACCCAGGAAAGGGAGATAAACATAAATTTTTTCCTTCTCCGTCTGGCTTTTAAAACAGGTTTCAATGCTACAAATTAATTTAAGCCTGACCCCATATGAGAACATAGTTTGGCTATCCATCTTGTTTCACATCTCTCTGTTTCATTTTTAATGCTGCCTACCCTAGCATTCTCATATATAACATCTAATAAAATAAAAGAAAACTTACATGCATTACCTTACATCTGAACATGTTTAGCAAAGGCATTGACAGTGTTACTTTTATTAATACAATATACATGGTCCCTAATGCGTTCAAAAAACCACGGGTTGGTTTTGCCAACAGAAAATGAGCTACATTGCTCACAGTTAGCTAAATAAACAATGTTCATGGTGACACAATTAGCCATAAAATTAAAAAAATATATTTCTTCCCTGTCTGTGGATGAACAAACTCATTACCCTTTATGACATACTGACCGAAATTACAAGTGCCACATTTTTGGTACCCTCTCCCCATTGTCCATAGCCCAACTTGTCTGGATAACACAACAAACTCTTTAAATTCACCATACTCCTGTAATAAAACATAGGAGATGTGCCAACTAATGCTTCAATAGATGAATCAGAAGTTAAAATATGCCAAGTCTTCTTAATTACGTCAGTGACCTTATTTATGTCACTGGAAAAAGTCATAGGAACTCTTAAGATGTTGTCCCATCTAGCATGTCTATGTGAGTCCTGGGTGGAAGTCATAAAATAAGGTCTCCCAACACCCTTCCTAAGCTGGCAGGCACCACACATACCCTTAGCTATCTCACTCCCTTTATATCCCCCCCCCCCCCATCCACAAAATCATCCTTCAAGGTCACAATAAATTCCTCAAAGTCCTGGTCTTTAAGATGTAGCCTAGAGGCCCTTAATATCTGCCCCTTCAACACATTCTCGAACACATGGTTAGGCCGCATATTGCTATGATGGACAAAACTCAGTTTATAACAATCCTTCCTAGAAAAGCTTGTAATAAGTCTATTACTACCAGGATCCCTCTTCACCATAAAATCCAAATAGGATATCTCAGTGTGGGACTTAGTAGTTGTGAACCACAAAAAGTCTGCAGTGGAATGAAGACAGCATATAAATTCATCTAATTCCACTATGGTGCCAGTCCAAACCATAAAAAGGTCATCCATGAACCATTGGTACAATTTAATTTGATGACCCCACCATCTTGAACTCACTAGAAACCTGCATTCCCATACGGCCATAACTGCAGTGATCTAGCTATGGGCACAAGGTGCCTCTGGTGGTAATATCTATTGTCAAATGTAAAAATGTTATTCTCCAAAACCATCTGTAGGAGAAATACAATAAGATCAATCCACCTAGCAACCAAATCACTTCTCATTTCAATAAAATCCTTGACCATTAAAATACCTTGCTGATTAGGTATCACTGTAAACAGTGATACAATAACTACATAGAAACACATCATCCTTGAAAACTCATACAAATCAAAAATAAATTGCTGTGTATCTTTTAACACAAAAACATAAGTGTCTAACATTGGTCTAACCTTTTTCTCTAAATAAATGGACATAGGTTCAGTGAGCCCCCACCAGCAACTATAAGTCTAAACGGAGGATGGCTCATATTCTTGAGAATCTTGGATAGACCCTGAAATAATGAAACACGAGGTAAATCAACTTTAGGTAATTGTACAAATAATCAGGACTAGCTCCTTCTAACTTTACATTATAAAGCAAAACATGAACACTGTAAACACGAGGTAAATCAACTTTAGGTAATTGTACAAATAATCAGGACTAGCTCCTTCTAACTTTACATTATAAAGCAAAACATGAACACTGCTAATAAAGCCAAATAACTCAACCTTAGATATACATTTATAAATTTCACTATCGGACAACATAGCATTCTTTTACTTCTTTCGGCGTTTCCCGGTTAGGGGTCGCCACAACGAAACATCTGTCTGCTCATGATTGGCAGTGGAGTTTTACAGTGTCGAGTTGCCAGCCCGGCACCCAACCTTCCACAGAAGGCACACGCACTCACGCCTAGGGCCAGTTTAGAGTGTCCAATCCACCTACAGCATATCTTTGGGATGTGGGAGGAAACTGGAGCATCTGGAAGAAACCCATGCGACCACAGTGAGGACATGCAGACTCCGCACAGAAGGTACCCCAGCATCGGACAACATAGCATTCAAACTACTAAAATAAAATTCATGGTTCATAACAACCACCATGACCCCTGTCAGCAGATTTTATCACAATACTTTGCTCATTCATGAGGGCGTGTAAAACACACCACTCCTCTGGTGACAAATTAACAAACCTGCAGCCAATTTTACCTTTCTGTAACACATTATAAATATCGGTTTCATAGTTCTGTACATATAAATTCTTCAAAATTTTCTTTTTTTATTTCTGAAATGTTTGTATAAGTATTTATGACGATGAGAGGTAGTGGCAGCTATGCCAGGAGATGTAGTCCAGTGAATGTATAACACATGCCAGCACAGCTAGCTAGAGTTTTGTAAATAATTACATGAAATTTGCATATCAAACTGATTTGTGCAGGTGCTTGTCTTGAAAATGTATTTATAAAGCTGCTTGTGTTAAAAAAATGTACCAACACTGTGTCCTGCTAAACTGCAATACACGTACCTGTCAAGCACTTTACAGGATTGAATGCTCACTTTATACACAAGTGCGAGAAGCACAAACAGCTACCTGGCTGGTCCCTGTCTTATTTCTTCTAGTGCAGTTTACTGCACAATAAGCTTTCTTTGCAGTAGGGGATGGGGTACGTCATAAAACTTCCAAAAATAATAATAAAACCAAGTGATTTTTGTTGTAACAACAGGTGCACGTTCCATTATTTTCTCAGTGAGCAAGAAGCATAAACAGCTACCTGGCTGATCCCAGTCTCATTTCTTCTGGTCCAGTTTACTGCACATTAAACTTTCTTTGTTGTAGGGGACAGGGTACGTCAGATATTTTAAAAAATAATAATAAAAACAAAGTAGATAAAGCCAGATGCACACAGCAATGAATAAAAGAAGATAAAATAAAGTGATACCAGCACCATAAAGCTCAACAATACAGACTTTAAAACTTTACTTTTACTAATTTTGTGCTTCATGGTGCAGGTATCACTTTGTTTTATCTTCTTATGTCCGATACTACACAGGCAATACATAGCAAGCCAAGAACAGCTTAAGTAGATTCAATTGCCAAAGTGTCTGCCTTACGTTAACTTAAAGCCCATAATAAGGTCGCTAGCTTCACATCCTTAAAGGAATAGGAATGGTGGCGGCGAGATGGAAACAAACAAATCAAGCAGCACGACTCATCAGCACTCTTGGTAACAGGATGTAAAAGTACGCTTACTACACTACAAAACAGAACAGTTCATTGTCTGAATAAAATATCAAGCCTTCCTTCAAATGCCACTAGTATTTTATTTTGTTTCAACTACTTACGAAATAAAAATGTTGCAGCTCTCTCTAACGTGACCCTCTGACATGCTAATACAAATCAAAACTACCAGTCTACGAGCCCGCCAGGCAGTCAAGGCACTGACTCATGAAGCTGATATCATCGTGCATGCCCTTGCAAGTTGATGGCAATGTGTGATGACATCAGCCCTGACTTAAAAACTGTAAACAAAAATATTAAAAAATCGTGACTTGAGACAGCCAATTGAAAATTCATGGCACCCCATTATTTTGTCCTCAAAACCGGTAAATACAGAGGAATTCAGTACAGTTGAGAGATATGATACATGTATGTCAGACGGTACTATTATAACTGATTAAATGCACATACTGTAACAGAGGATACTGGAAGAGAACAGGTTAAGCTCAGCCCTAGCTAACTTTTAGAAAAATATCCTAAAATTAAATTACCTGGTTTAGGCCATAAAGATTGCATCTTACAGTTCTGATTGCAGCCAGAGATGAAATATCTGTGAAAACAAGGACTAGGGATCCTGCTGTATTGTCTTTAGCAGTGAACTAATTGCTACCCTGGAAGACTGGAAGTGTTGAAATGGTTTTATGGCTTCCAGATGCTATAACACATCTTCACAAAGCTCTGTCTGAGTGTATGGTAACACATATTTCTAAGATTCTGGTTCAGTTTCCAGTAAGGGGGGGGGGGGTAGTATGGGAACCAGAAATCAGACAACCAGATGTATGTGATGTCATTCTGTAATCCAGAACTGAAATTATGTTTTACTACTAGAGAAGACAGATGTCTCAGGGCAGTTGTTTCTGAAACCTGACATAGAAGATCCCTCACCCACTTCATCTTGCCTTGATCTAGTAAGTGAAATACAGAAGAGTAATTATTTAGATCAGTCAGGAAAATAAAGTGAAATTAGTTAAGTACTGTTTTTCTGCATCTGTGTGAATCTATTCATCTGTGTTATTTTAATATTTCCTGTGATTGAAACTCTGTTGTTTATTGTAAATAGATATTTAGTATTTTCATGTTCTTTTATTATTTATTATTAAATATATTTAAACCTTTCATTGTGGCTGGTCTTTTAAAGAATGCTTTAACCTTTGCGAGTACTTGTATCTAGATAGTGACACTGTGCCCACTCCTGGAAGCCTGACTGCATTGGTCAAACACCACCATTTGTATTAATATTAATTTTACTCAGTATAATTGGGTACCCTTGTAAGAGCCTTAGAGTAGCTAGCCTTGGAGTGCTCTGGTGGCAGTAACTACCTTATAGTCTAGGCAGAGGCACATAGCTAGTAAATCTGTGCCAGCCTTTTCCAAGTGTGTGTGTGTGTGTGTGTGTGTGTGTGTGTGTGAAAATCATATCTCAAAGTGTGTGCGTTTCAGATACATGGAGCAGGGACACAGAACACTGGTTACACAGAGAGAGAGAGAGAGAGGGTGGCAGATGACTTGGCCTGGGACACTCAGCTGAGGACTCAACTTTATAGTTGTGCCAGTGGGGAGTCCTACTGCTGGCCTGGAGTGAGAGAGAGAGAGGGAAACCTAGACCACAGACTGAGTGTGTTCCCTGTGTGCTCTTAAGGGAAATTGTGCTTGGTGCAGAGAGCTGCATCTGTAAATATTGTGTGTATCTAACTTTGTTCTAAGTGAACATTCCTCACTGGTGTCAATGGTGAGGACTCAGGCTCCTTGTGGTGGCCCAGAGGAGGGAGATGGGAGCTTTTATTACTATTATTAATTTTCTCAAGTCACATATAATCACCCTTTCTGGTATGACAAATGTTATATACAATATTTTCAGTTCATCTTCTCTTCTCTTAACACCCATAAACCAGAACTCATTTCACATCCTACTAAGCATATATTTCTCCCATTCAGCTTCAATTGTTTTCTTGTTTATAACAGTCTGTATCATCCATCAAATACGATACATCTATCTTTTTTCTTTTTGCACTATTCAACAACCATTAAACTCCTCACTTAATTTTTTTTATACTACTCACACTTAGTCACAAAATAATTACACCATCCCTTTCCTGCTATTCTTTACTCTTTTTCTTCTCCTTTGAGTTACAGCCACCCTCTTTTTCTGTTGCCAACCTATCATATTTATTTTTCTATTTATATCTATATCTCTTTCACTATTATTCATTCCCCTTGCTCTTTTTCTTAGTCTTAAGACTTATTTGTTTCACTTTCTTCTTCACTTACATCAGCCATTTCACTTCCTTCATGAATACCATTTTCTATACAGTCTTCACTCCCTCTCAGTTTCTTTTTCATGTACCCATTCTTTTTCTAGCACCAGACATTCAAACCAAAATTGACAGACTCATTACATTTCCTACACAATGGCTTACGTTTTTAGCAGTATGGTCTTGACCCCATATTGCCCACATCATCTTTTGTGCATTCTTAAACAAAATGTTTTTTATCCACACAACAGAAGCAAGACTTTGGTTGGCTCCAGTATCCAACAGTTGCTCTTTTGCTGTTCACTATATTATTTGAAATATGCTGTAATGTTCCAACATTACGCATATCTAATGTAACCCATACTTCCCATCCTAGTCCATACATTTTGTTTATCATACATTTTCATGACATCATGTACTTTATCACACAGCATCAGAAAATTTGTAAGTTCAAATTCCTCCATTTCTAACATTCTGAATTCAACTTTCTTTTTAACTACAAGCCATGCTCTAACAAAAAAAGTATTTTCTCTTTCACCCGTAAACTTTTTTGCATCTGAAAAAAGTCTGAAAAGTTACTTCACAAAAATCTTTCAATCCCACAATAACAAATGTATCAAAGCTCTTACATATTTTAAAGTAAACCCTGATGGTAATATAATATTGTCCACAGTGTCATACTTGTCAACAGGAGCACTGGTTTTGCAACTTACTCTTCCCAGTGGTCTTTTTTTCTGAAGCTGTTTACCTCCTGCCCCTGAAAGACATATCTCTTCACAAATTACACTGTTCTTGTACTTACAACTTGCATGCATATACATATACATATATATATATATATATATATATATACATATATAAATAGATATGTTCTATGTCATACAATCAAACCAAACTTCACTGAAACTCTTTACAGAGACAAAAAGAGCGAATGTTCAAATCAGTGAAAACTACCACAGGGAAAGGAAGCACTTGGCCACCTTACGAATGAAACACACACCGCAGTATGTCAAACCCACCCATGTGAGGGGCTGTGCCCCCAAACCCCCACAACAATATATACCGACTCTGAGATCGTATTCAGTGGAGAAAAGGGCAGTTTCCTAACACTAGCCAACTGCTTCCTTTCCTTGTGGAATTTTTCAGTGATGTTGAACATTTGCTCTTTTCGTCTCTAAGAAAAGAGATTCGGCGGAGTGTGGTTTGATTATGTAAAGCAGACCCATATATATATATATATATATATATATATATATATATATACGGATTCACTTCAGAAGCTCGAAATACTGAAATCTCGAATTTCAGTATCTCAAGCCTAAGAAGTCGAATCCACATAACGAACTCTGAAAACTGCGAAATTCAAAACCTCGAATACAGGAGGTTTTGAATTTCGCGGTACTACTACACACACAAACACACACACGCGCACGCACACATATACACACACACACTTACCTGAATACATGACCGCAGCGGAACTTCAGAAGAGCGAAATTTAAAACCTCTGGTATTCAAGGTTTTCAATTTCACGCTTCTGAACTTTCGCTATTCTGTGGATTTAGCTTCTTGGGCTCGAAAAACTGAAATTCAAGATTTTAGTATTTCGAGCTTCTGAAGGGAACCCATACATATACATATACATATACATATATATATATATATATATATATATATATATACACACACACACACACACACACACACACACACACACACAAACACACACACACATTCCATCAGCCAAACATGACTCTGTAATCCACTTCTCTACCATGTTACCAGCTTCATTATCTCACTGCTCCCACAAAACTTGATCCAGCATAGCAATCCAGCTCACCTCCTCTCCTTCATTTGGTTCTCCTTCCTTCATTAAGTTCTCCAATACATCTGTATCCAGACCTCTGCTCTTCAACTCCGTAACTAGGATTTCATCTTGGTCTGATTCTCTTTCCAAAATTTCTCCAGCAGCAATGTTTACTCCTTCCCCTATCTTGGAATTCTCCCAGCACTAGTCACAGCCCACAGATGCCACTTATTTCTCAGAATGAGTAGGGGAAGTTCCGCCAGTGCTCTGGTCAAATTTTCTCTAGACAGTATGTATATAACCTTGCGTCTCCCCTGAAAATAGGACAATGACCTAGTAGGTCTAACCCAGTCAACAAGGAGTAAATAAATAAAAAATAAATAAATGAAAGGAGATTGTATGTGTTTATATTAAGACTAAGATGAAGAGTTTGAGCTGAGAAGGATTCCGAGGGTATAACACGTTTTCAACAAGTTATTTTAATTATGGGTGGTGAGTAGAATTTGATTTCTAGTAGTGAGGATGTACCAGGGAGGACATAGAAGGGAAGTTACAATTAGCAAGGGTAGATTTTTAAAGAAAGTACACTTGTGTAAGTAAATGAATCACAACGCAGACCACTGCTGCAGCAGTCTAAGTTATTTAGGTTATTATTCTTGTCTAGAATATGACCACCAAAAAGCTTTCAAAGTTTTAAGGCATCTTTCACATGCCACAAATGCCACTTGTTCAAGCAGAGCCATATAAAAAGGCAGTTTGGGCAGCAGAATCTTCAGAGCTTTCTTGGCTCAAGAAGGAAGTCTACAGTCCTGAAGGAAAAAATGCTAGGAAAAAGAACCACTTAAGAAAAACTATTGTAACTATATACGGTTCCACTTCACAAGATCGAATGGATGGAAGCTCGAAATTCTTAATCTCGGGACCAGAATCTCGAACTTCCATTCACTCAGAATTGTGAATGGGAGCCTTAGGCTTAAAAAAATAAAAAGTTAACTTACCGTATTGCAGGGGCCAGGTCCCCTGTACCCTAGCAGTTTAAATGTAAATGTTCCGTGACCGCACTATAGCGGAGGAATGGAAAATCTTTTGTTTTGCACTTACGCGTATAGCGCAGAATGGAAGATTTCCCTTTCCTTCACTATAGTGCGATCTCAGAGTAGGTATATTTAAGTATGGGGGGTGTGGGAGGGGTGCAGGGGCCCCCTGCGAAAACATTTGAAAGGTGTTATTTTTTTTTTGTCCCTTTCATATGTTCGAGTTTCTCTAAATTCGAGATTCTGGTTTCAAGTTTATGACTTTCGAGTTTAGAGACATTCGATCATATGAAGGGGAACCCTATATACACAGGGGTATATACATCTGCAACTGAAAATATACAGATGTACCAACGGAAAAGATGTTGGGGGTGGGCATGGCTACTGCAACAGTGTATTATATTATCTACTTTTATGGTAGCAAGTTTACTTTCACTACTGTGCTATGCTCAACATTTAAATCACTGCTACCGTAGCCCATTATTTGGTTAAATTAGTAGGGCTTAGTACCCCCTATCTTGTGCAAGCAAATCCAGTCTAAGTGTGTGTTTGTAGTAATTGCCCTTGGCCATTTTCCAAAGAAAAGCAAACCACTGTTTCCTGGGCCAAAAATGAGTAACCACCACTATCTTTGGAAAGTCCTTCTGGATATTTTGAAGAATGCTGGACATTTGCGGAAAGGGTGAAAAGCCATAGAGCAACATTCCCATCCATAGGAATGTGAAGACATCTGTCTTCAAGGCCTGCTTGTAAGGAATTCAGGAGAAAATTTCTTTAGAAAACTCCTTAAACTGTCTGCTTTGAAAGGAGGTAAACAGATCTATTTGAGGTGTTCCCCACAGTTGACTCAATTCCTGGAAGACTCTTGGGTGGAGTTTCCATAAGAGTCTGTCCTTGTCCTGCTCAACTTTACTTCTACAATATTTCACTTTGATGGAATGTATGGCGAGGGAGACTGTGCTGGATTGCTACCTCACAAACTATTAAAGCAAGTCTGCACAGAGAATAAGATCTGGTATCCCTTGTCTGTTTATGCACTACATCACTGTGGTATTATCTGTACTATCTAATCAAAGGTCTTTACAGCAATGATTACTGCCAACATCTACTTGACACATATAAGTGATTTTGTCTGTCCCAAGAGTTCTACAGACCTTGCACTTTTGCCCCTTTTTAAACTGCTCCCCAAGCAAAGTTTAAGACATCTGCTGTGACAGACAGAGGGAGGCTGAAGGAAGAAGGGGAGATCTGGACTGAGAGATAAATGGTCCATGTACCCAAGTAATTTTCGTCTGACAAATCCTGGAACTGGAATTTGAAAAGATAAGGGCTGATGATGCTGAGTTCAGACTGATCTGAGGAACCGCTAGATTCTTTTCATGTGAAGTCTAGCAAAGGGAATCATGAGAATGATACATATCATTAAAGTGAATCCTGAGAATGTTCCTGGCCTAAGCTTGAGACTTGCTGGAGAAGTTCAGGTAAATTTACATGTGGTGTTTTAATTTATCCAATGGAAGAAAGACTCTTCCTAGGGAGGAATCTAGACGAGATCCTTGAAATAAAAAAGTAAGTGAAAAGGAATGAGAGATGATTTCTCAAAGTTCAGTTGAAATTCCAGATTATGCAGGAGTTTCATGGTCCATGTCACAGAAACCAGACAACTTAAAAAAGTGTCTGCAAATTAAAGACAATTGTCCAAATATGGAAAAAATGAACGTCTTGAAGCCTGCAGTAGGCAATTACTGGAGCCAAGCACTGTATAAATCCCCTTGGGGAAGAAGATACGCCAAAGGGCAAAGGCAGAGAACAGATGATGTGGGCCAGACACAGAAAATCATAAAAAAAATGCTTGAATTCCTTGCAAACTGGAATGTGGTCATAAGCAGGTTTTATGTCCAATGTTGCTATAAAGATATTCCAGAAAATGCATAACAGGGGTCAGAGAGATAACATTTTGAATGTTGGAATGCTGACAAACTGATTGAAACGGGAGAGGTTTAGGACTAATTCCCTCTTTCTCTGTAACCAGAAAAATCCTTTAATAGAAACCCCTTGAATAGAAACTGCCCATATGATCTGAGGGTAAGGGCACCAGTTCTATCAGCCCCTGATCCAACATTTGCTTTAGAAGAGGAAGAAACAGGAACATCTGGTTTACAGGTTGAGAAGGGATCCCTTGAAACAGGGGAAAGGATTCCCACTGCCATCTGTACCCCTGACGGATAAATCTCAGAACCCACTTGTCACAGATAATATAAAGCCACTATGGAAAATGGATGCCTACAGTGAAAAACAGACTTGGGGGGGGGGGGTTAGGAAATGCAAATAGTCATTTACACTTTTTCCCTCTCTATGAACCTTACTGTCAGAAGAATACGAAGCGGAGTCCTCTTCTGCTTGCTGGCTCACCTTTTATTGGGTAAACTTTTTTGTTTCCTCCTTAGCTTGTTCTGCATCAAAAATGTATTTGATTCTCCTGAAAAAATACTCTGAAGACAGCTGAATACAGCACATTAAATTTCACTTGCCTTTCTACATTCCCTGATTGCCAGGTTAAATTTGCTTCTTTTCTGCCTGGCGTGCAGTGAATAATCATTTTCTGCAAATACTCTGATGTCTCCAGTTTTTCACCTGTTCCCCTTCTGCCACATTTTTGTCAGGATCAACTCTTTTGCTGGTATGACTGCATCTTTACTAATACAGGTCTTGGCTGCTTTCGCATGACCAGGTTTGGAGTATACAATTCAATATGCCTTTTCAATTAACAAATCCTCTGGTGGAACATCAGTCCTGTTGCTTATTTGTGCTTTCATAAAATTAATACAGTCTGTTCCTTTCAGTTTGACTAGTACAGTGGAAAATATTAGGCTTTTCCGTCTGTGCTACAATGGCTACTAACTACTATGTTTTGAAACAGCTCTTCTTGAGAAGCCTCACATTCAGTCAACTTTTGCTTCATTTCAACCTGTTTTTGGAGTTCTATCTGTTCATTTGAAAAGCTAGTTAAAGCTTTTTCTATTTTTTCCAGACTTTTGTTATTTGAATTGATCTATTCCTTCATTGTTTCATTTAATTTTATCACCTATGTGAACATTTATTTTATCCTTTAAATTAATGGACGCCATCTCTTGAACCAAAGCTGAAGCTTGAACTGCTTTTGGGTGAACAGCTGTAGAATCCTTGTCAGACAGATGTTTTCTCTTCATTTTTTCTGGTTGATTTTCTTTCAGGTTTTCCAAATTTCTTCTTTGCTAGCATCCAGGCAGTGGACTTACTAGTCTGTAACTGTATTTCACCCTGCAAAAAGTTTCAATGGCACTCAATTTTCATAGTTTCTGTTTTCACACTGGGAAAGCTGAAGTTAAGCTGCTTCAGTGTTCAGCCATCTTGGAAGCTCCACTCCCCCTTTTTTCTTTGAGTCTAATTGCCACTGCATTTTAAACTTCTACACGTTAATAGTTTGCAGGGGCTGTTATTCTAGATCCTAGAAAGTGATTTTGAAAAGGAAATTTTTTTTAATGAACTTTGAAACAGAGGGTTGAAAAATATGAGTAACTACCTGAATCAGTTTCCCTCTCTAATCAGTTTTTTTAAGGACTTAAGGGCCCAAATAATATATCTTTTTCTAGGGGAGATATTACAATCTCAGCTTTACCATCATCTAGAAATTTCTGAGAGTACAGCTAAGCAAATCTTCTCATAAATGAATCAGCAACAGCTCTGGAAGGAACATCAGCAGAGTCATAAGAGCACTTTAGTGTGTATTTGGTTACCTGAGAGGCAGACACAATTAAGAAATTTAATGAAGTTTTAACCTCAGAAGTAGGAACGTTAACAATTAACTTTCTCATGTTCTCAAACTCAGCCAGTGAAAATTTAAATCTGAGTGGGCACTTTAAAATTTTTTAAGTTAAGGTAGCAAAATAATAGACTTTCTTCCCAAATCTACCAAAAACTTTCCTATCCTTGTTAAAGTGAATTAGAGTTAGTATTCACAATATTTTAGTTGTAAAAGACTTAGTTAATGATACCATTGCAGGATCTGATTTGGGATTAGAGAAGAAGAACTTGTATGTCTGAGGTATTTTATATAGCCTACAGACTTTTAGGTTGCAGGGTACGCTGTCAGGCATACTGTACGCTGTTAAAAACATCCTCACACATCACAAATTAAAAGCAGTGCGATGCTTTCCCCAGAAGGGTACTTATTTGGCCAGCTTTGAAAGGATTACTAGCCAACCTTTAGTTCCAAGAAGTCTGCAGAAGTGAAGCAATCCAGCGATAAGAAAGCACTGAAACTTTTGGCAACCAAACTGCATTTTCATATAGCTCAACTCGAGACAATGGCAGCCTGGGTGCATGAAAGTCATGCTAAAGTTTTGAAAGCTGGCTAGTGGTCATATCCTAGGCAAGGATATAACTCATAGCTTTGGCTACAGCAACAGTGACTGAAATGCTGAACAGATACATTAAAGTACTTGGTACAGAGGATATCACTTCAGCAGAAGGAGCTCTAATAAAATGAACTCAGTGTATAAAACACAACAAACTGGCCATGTTGTATAAAATCTGTGTGCTAAAGAAACATGTTCATTTGACTGAAAGTACTGAGATTCATCCAATATAACTGACCATGTCCCTGTAAGAATTAGGAAACAGATGCATGGTAATAAACTAAAGGAGAGACACTGATGCTTTCCTACATGCTTACTGAAAACATAAGAATTTAAGGACTGGGTAGCAAAACTTGAGAGCTACTAGAGCAGATAGAAATTGCTCCTGAAGAGCTATCTAGTGTCTGAGACAAGCTGAAATATGGATTTCAAAAAGGGGAAATGGGAAATATTCAGAAGTGTTGGTAAAAGTTGAATCACTGTAAAATATAAATAAAAGCCTTTCATAAATGGAGCCGCAGTGGTGGTGTTGCAATAGCGTTGTCGCCTCACAGTAAGATGCTGTCCGGTTCAATTCTCAGCTAGAGCATCTTCTGCGTGGAGACATGCGTCAATGGGCGCACCTTCGTTGAAGGTTGTGCGTCAGGGCTGGTAACTCGGCATGTAAAAATCAACTACCAATCATTAGTGGACCGGAGTTACACTGTGGCGACCCCTAACCGGGAAAAGCCGAAAGACACAACAACAACATAAATGGAGGAAGACAACTTAGAGAAATTAAGAAAAAATAAGTGATAATTTAGATAACATACATGGCTTAAGAAAAATTGTTGTTTTAAGCAGCTATTTTTGACAATAATCCCAGAGCACAGAAACTGTTAGTGCAATGACTAAGGTAACAGAAAGAAGAAAGAGCCGTAGTACAAGTCAGAGACCCTATAACAATGACAACAAGTAGCAATCCTTATTGGATAGTGGAAGTATTTTAGAAATTTTATGAATGTTTACATAAGGATGAGGAATTTAGCAGTTAGGATAAGGTACAACTGGAAATATTTACAGATTTGTATGGCAATGTTAGAGAAGAGGCTCAACTGTTGATATATGAGACAGCTAGAGAAGAAATAAAAACTATGATGTATAGTAATTCCACGGGAAAAATCCCCAGGAACAGACTGCATTCCTGCAAGCTGGGAAGGAAGAAATTGATAATGACTTGCAAAGCATTGTTTTGACAATGTACTGAAAAAGGGGAAGGGAAGTATCATGAAGCAAAGCAGTGGGAGCAGTACCACTGAAAGAGGGGAAAGACCTTAAACACCCAGAGTAGCACAGGCCAATTTCTACTTTAAATCACCAGTATTAAGTGTTTCTATCTATACTTATTAGCAAAAATACTGCCAACATTGATAGAAACAGATCAACATGGTTTTGCGGAATGGAGGCAGACATTTGACATTATTAGATAATGATGATTCAGAGGAAATCAGAAGATAAAAAAGCACCATTATTGTAAATGAGTTTGGAAGCACAGGAAGTATTTGACAGGATCTGCTGGTATTTTGTGTGTAGAACAATGGCAGCATTTACATTTCTCACTAAAATAACAAATAAGGGAATATATGAAAGTTCACAGGCTAATACAAAGATGTGAGGGGTACTCAGTATGCAAAAAGGTTTTCAAGAAAAACAGGTAGGGATGTCTTCTCTTCCCTCTATTACTTGCCTTATATTTGGAGCCTTTAACAAGAAAAATAAGGGACTTTCAAATCCAAGGATAAAAACTGTGAGTAATCAAGAGAAAAAAGCCTTATGCACAAACATTATATTGTACTGGACAGACCCAAAACAATGTATCTTGGTGATATGAAATATTTTGTAACTATGCCAGACATTTTTGGGATATAGGATAATTGAAGTTAAAACACAGTCAGTAATGGTAAAGTGTGTGCGACTCGTGAGCTATTTTTAAAGTACCTATATTTACGGGGAAATAAAATGAAAAACTTGGGAATATGGGTTAAAAAGATTCAGTCATGGCAGCTGAAGACATGAAGGAGGAGGCTAAGCAGAAGATAATTTAGCAAAATACAAGACTGGAAAGTTATGAACATGGATTTGGGTAGAAAGATACAAGCAGCGGATCTTTCTATAGTTCCTTTTGCTATACACGTAGGTCAGATATATTTTTCAGCCAGATGACTCACTATAGATGATAATAAATAAGGGAATAAGTGTTTATTTTTTTGGGGAGGCATACGAGTAAAATGGGGTTCCACTGAACCTCTTTACAGAATAAGTGGATGCAGGGCTAACAGACTTGAAGAGGTATTATAAGCACACAAAACTGAGGGGCATGTATAAAACACAAGCTAAGGGATATAGATTGAAAATGAAAAAGATGATGATGGTGGCAAAAGGGGAAGTACAGAGGATAAACAGAATTAGCACTTTAGATATAATTAAAGAAAGTAGTAATAACCATACAGAACAGTATATCCATTAAGTGACAGACGGCATAAGGGTTAAGGTCTTTGTCTCCTATGCACAATGTACAAGGTCCAATCCTGACCTCCGGCCAATGCCTGTTTGGAGTTTGCACGGTCTCCCTGTGTCTCTGTGGGGTTCCTCCCACCTCCAAAAAACATGCTGAGTGATTCCATCTCAAAATTTACCAATGAATGGAGCTGTGGGTAGCAGTACAGACTCTACATGGTGCCCTAGAGGGGGAAGACTTGTATACACAAACCACTTTGGGCACCTACTGTGGTGTGCAGTATCCTCAAGATAGCAGAGGACAGATCACAGACTATGTGCCATGAAAGGGCTAGTCACTCGATGGTGTAAAACATGGCTGCAGGTGATCCAGTCCTTTACCGTTGATAAGTGGTTGAGGACCTGGTCTACTCTGACCTACACCAGGACCCCATGCTAATGCTGGGAGGGGTGCATGTGCTCTTGTTTGCCAGTGTGTGCCTGCCATAAAGCCCAGCAGCCCTGGGTCAATAAGCTACTGGCCAGCTGGTGTCCAGTTACCTGGACATCTCTGCTGAGTGAAAGTTGGATGCAAAACTAATCAATCTGCCAAACATGAACTAGGAATTGCTACACTCAATGTAGGTTCACGTACAGGATGGAGCTTGGAAGTAGATGACATGATGGTAGACAGGAGGCTGGACATCCTATCCAAGAGACAACATGGAAGGCCGGTGCAGCAAAGACACTTGGCTTGGGATCCAGAGTCTACTATTCGGGAGGTAGACAGGCTAGAAATGGTGTGGGAATTGCGGTGTGAAAGAGGCTTCAGACAGCAGTGGGGGATATCATCAGAATTAGTGACAGAAATGGCAAACAGACTCCAGCCTAATAATAGGACTGTATTCATAATCTCAGCCTATGCCCCACAGAAGGGTTGTGATAGTGAGGAAAAGAGTGCATTCATACAGCAGTTGCTGGACCTACTAGTTGAAGCAGGGCAATCTGAATTGAGTTCTAGACAGGGTGACTGATAAACAGATCTATGTCACAAGATGGGTTGCAAACTGGCTCAGAGATAGAACCCACATGGTCAGAATAGCAGGTGCCATGTCAGACTCTAAACCAGTTACAAGTGGCATCCCACAAGGCTCAGTCCTGGGACCTATCTTGTTCGGTATATATTTCTCAGAGGTACAGGCTAACACGGGTGGATTATGGCTGACCAAGTTCGCAGATGACTGCAAACTGGGTGCCGTAATCGACTCACTGGCTGACACAAGCATCCTCCAAAAGGGTCTCACAGAGACGGATAACTGGTGCCAGAGCCATGGCCTAAAGCTAAATGCCAAAAAGTGCATAGTCATCCCCTTTGGGAAAAACAAAGTGCCCACAAATTACCACATAGGTGGTAATCCATTAAGTACAGAAGAAGTAATTAGGGACTTGGGGACCCAAGTAGATAGCAATCTCTCCTTTGACAATCACGTTGCCAAAGTGGTTAGAAAGACCTTCTATATAGCCCACCTTATTATGAAAGGATTCACATCTTGATCAAGAGAGGTCATTGTACCCCTCTACTCATCACTTATCAGGCCCATAATTGAATACAATGCCCCATTTGGGATGTACCTTACCCGACACCTGCAGCAACTGGAAAGACCTCAAAAGTACCTCACCAAGAGGATTAAAGGGCTCAAACAGATGCCCTATGCAGCTCGGCTAAAGAAACTCCAGCTCTACTCAGTTGTGTACCGCCTACTCAGAGGCGATCTGTGTCTGATGTATAAAGCCATGTCCAACCCAGAATTAATGGACATGTTTCACCTCAGTAAATCCAAATCCCTTAGAGCTACATGCTCCAGGGACTTGAACCTCAGCACAGAAATAAATAAGACATGCTGGAGGGACAGATTCATATCCCAGAGGCTCCCCTTACTCTGGAACAAAATCCCAATCCATGTTAGGCAGAGCCCCTCACTGACCCTCTTCAAGAGAAATCTTGACGAGTGGATGGGAGATCATAAGTTTACCCCTGGGATCTCTTCTGTGTCCCTGCTTGACAGAGGTACAGTAAACTAACCTTAAAAGGGCTACCTTGTGTGACATACTATACAGAGGCACAGTCAACTAATCTAAAAGGGTGGCGAAAGCCAAACACACTCTGGCTAGGCTTATAAATGCCCTAGGGCAGACAGCCTAGTATCAACCTATGAACCTAAGATATGGAGAGTAGAAGAATGTAAAATGGGAGATGAACAGCTCAGATTCAGATCATGATGCAGCACAACTAATCCGATGTTTGCAGTGAGACAGATACTTCAGAAGAAGCTAGAAGATGAGGAGAGAGTCCAACTGGATATTCTTAGACTTGGAAAAAGGGTATGACAAGGTCTCAAAAAAAGCTGACTTGGGAGATACTGCAGTGGTTCGAAGCCGCAGAAACATTGGCAGAATTAGTGCAGACTATGTACAAGGACTCAGTGACTCAAGTACGAACAGTATTTGATCTCACAGAACAGCTCCTAGTGAGAGTAAGTATGCACCAGGGTTCAGCTCGGAGACCACAACTGTTCATAATGATGATGGACTACATTAGCAAACAGGTCGGAAGGGAAAGATAGACAAACTTGCTGTTTGCAGATGATGTGGCATTACAGGCAGACTCTGAGCAAGAACTTCAGCAAAGGCTAGGGGAATGGAATACAAAACTGAAGGCACATGGGATGAAATTAAGTACAGATAAGACAGTGGTAATGGCAGCAAACTGGGGAAATCAGAAGACGCTGAGAATTGAGATATAAGGGAAGACAGGGAACAGGTTAAAAGCTTCAAGTAACTGGGAGGGGTGATTGAGGAGAATGGAAGTCTGAATGAAGAGGTCAAAGCTAGAATTAGAGGGGCTGCAGCCAACTGGCATAGTGTGTCAGGTGTAGGGTTCATAGGTTCATACTAGGCTATCTGCCCTAGGGCATTTATAAGCCTAGCCAGAGTGTGTTTGGCTTTCGCCACCCATTTTAAATTAATTTTGCTATGCCTTTTTTTGAGGTTAGTATACTGTGCCTCTGTCTAACAGTGACACAGAAGTGATAGCCGGGGTAAACCTACGATCTCCCATCCACTCATCAAGATTCCTCTTGAAGAGAGTCAATGTGGGACTCTGCCTAACCTTGACTGGGATTTTATTCCAGAGTGAAGGGAGCCTCTGGGTTATGAATCTGTCCCTCCAGCATGTCCTATTTATTTCAGTGCTGAGGTTAAAGTCTCGAGCCAGAGCTCGATGGGATTTGATTTTCTGAGGTGCAGCATGTCCATTAATTCCGGTTGACATGGCTTTATACGCCAGGCACAGATCGCCTCTGAGCAGGCGGTATGCCACTGAGTAGAGCTGGAGTTTCTTTAACCGGGCAGCATATGGCATCTGTTTGAGCCCTTTGATCCTCTTGGTGAGGTACTTTTGGGATCTTTCCAGTTGCTGCAGGTGTCTGGTAAGGTACATCCCAAAAGGGCATTGTACTCAATTATGGGCCTGATGAGGGATGAGTAAAGAGGCACGATGACCTCCCTGATCTAGATGTGAATCTCTTCATGATTAGGTGGGCTATATAAAATGTTTTTCTAACCACTTTGGCCACGTGGTTGTCAAATGAGAGATTGTTATCAACTTGGGTCCCCAGGTCCCTAATGACTTCTTCTGTACTTAATGGATTACCACCTATGTGGTAATTTGTGGGCACTTTGTTTTGCCAAAGGGATGACTATACACTTTTGGCTTAGCTTGAGGCCATGGCTCTGGCACCAGTTGTCTGTTTCTATGAGGCCCTTTTGGAGGATGCTTGTGTCGGCTGGAGAGTTGATTATGGCCCAGTTTGCAGTCATCTGCGAACTTGGTCAGCCACAGTCCTTCCGTGTTGGCCTGTACCGCCGAGAAATCTATACCGAACAAGAGAGGTCCCAGGACTGGGCCTTGTGGGATGCCACTTGTAACTCGTTTGGCGCCTGACATGGCTCCAGCAATTCTAACCATGTGGGTTCTGTCCTTGAGCCAGTTTGCAACCCATCTAGTGACATAGGGGTTTATATTTAAGCTGGTGAGCTTATCTATAATGCCCGAGTGGGTATTGCATCAAGGCTTTTCAGGTCCAGGTAGGCTGTGTGGACCACCTTCCCGCCAATGGCCTTGGTGACTGTTTCAAAGAAATCGACCAGGTTTAAGAGGCAGGATCTGCCCTTAACAAAGCCAAACTGGGTAGGATCCAGTGTCTGTAGGTCCCCAATATCTTTATTTATGAGGTCCATGATGATCCTTTCCATAGCTTTGCAGACCAAGCTAGTCAGGCTTATGAGGCAATAGTTTCCAGGATCCGTTGAGGCACCACCTTTGTGGAGAGGGACCACTGTTGCTGTACGCCACTCTTTGGGTACATATCCTGTAGTAAGGCTAAGATTGAACAGTAGTTTTATGTTTGGGTTTAGCTCTTCTTGGAGTTCATGTAGGACGCAGCCCGGAACACCATCTGGTCCCATTGATGCTGTGTTTTTTGCTTTGGAGAGGGCGGCTCTTACCTGAGCATCTGAGATGGCAGGGGGGCAGCACTCTGTTGGGATAGATATTTGCCATTTTGGTGGGGAGAGGGGGGAGAAGTTTGCACTGAACCTGTCAGCTAGGATGTTGGCAATGTCTGTGGGCTTGGTGTATTTTTTGTCATTTTGGACTAATTCTGAGCATATCTGGGAATTCCCACCCAGGTTCCTAACATAACTAAAGAAAGCCTTGTGATTATCCTTAGTGTCCTGTGCAATTTTTCTCTCGAAGCTGGCCTTAAACGATTTTATGAGTGCCCGTAGTTTTTTGCTAATACTGATCAGAGATGCCTTCCCTTTTTGGGTATGAAAGAAGAATGCCAAAGAAGCTGAAAAGAAAGGTATGCAAAACAGTGGTGTGACCAGTTATGGCACAGAAACTTGGGCAGTAAAGGTAGAACAGATGAGAAAGCTAAATGTGATGGAAATGAAGTGCCTGAAAAGAATGGTAGGATGCACACTTTGGGACAGAGGAAGAAATGAGGACATAAGAGCAGTAGTCAAAGTAGTTCCAGTTGCAGAAAAGATCAAAATGAACAGATTACGGTGGTTCAGGCACATGTGCAAAAAAGCAGAAGACAATCTGGTGAAGAAGATTTGGGCAGACAGGAAGAAGGCATGAGGAAACAGGGGTGTCCAGTAGAGGTGGATGGACTGTATGAGAGAAGATCTGTAACAGACAGGCATGAGTGTCAAAGACAGGAGTGTGGCACTGAATCTAAAGAGATGGCGACAGTTAACATGACACCCTGACCCCATGCAGAAAATGCGAAGAAGGGGGCTGATGATGATGATGATGGCAGAGAAAGGATATTCCTCCAATAGGGATAAACATTACCAAAATACATAAATTAAGTAGGATGTAGCTGCAAGTAACAAAGAAATTAACTAAGGAGCCAAGGTACTGGGAACAAATACATTGTGAAGGGAAAAATAAAGAGGCGGAAGGAAGCTAATCAAGCATTTGACTTAAAGATTAGGGACGGATATCAAATTATAAACAGAGTGGGACAGAGGAATATTAAATGAAAGCCAAGTGAAAGGCCAGCCCTGGAGGAGTTTCTAGTGGACCCAGGAATGGAATACGTTATTAAAAAAAGGATAATATGCACAGTACATATGACTTTGCATGATAAATATAACAATCAATCAGAGGCATACAGAAAACTAGGAAAAGAGAACAGATGAACAAATTACACAGAAATAATGTGAAGACATTTGTAGGGCACTTAAGTATGCACCAAAGTCCAGACGGTTCAGGATATTTGCATGAAAATGTTTGTACAGCTATCTGTATACAATAAGTAGACATCAAAGGATCTTCCGTCAAATGGGGAGCAGGTGTTCGAGATATGTAGACATGAAGCTGAAGATTAGAAACTGGGAACATGTACTTTCAGAATTTAAGGCTTTGACAGGTCATAAAGACTCCTTGTGTTTTTTCTTTTTCTTGTTGCCCCCCCCCCCCCCCCCAGCACTGCCTGATGGGTTCTATACTTTATCTAACTGTGCCACTCATTTCAGTGGAATGGGAGACATGTATTCCTGAGCAGAGCCCTGAATGCCCATCAGCCCTTCATTCCCTAGTGACAGTTGGGTAGTAGGCATTGGGCCAGCTTGCTCCTATTAGGAGCACTCCTTTTCCCTTTAGTGGCTCTGAATAGTCTGCAATCTTTGTCGTCTAAAAGGAATTGTGCCTCAGTATGCAAATTTCCTCTCAGTTGCAAAGTACAAATGTACTATGGCAGCAGATGTTTGGTCAGCTAAAATGCCATTAGGTGAAGATGAAGTTTTCCCAAGAGGTGTCGCCGTGTGTCTAGCCAGAGTCACCTCCCTTTCATTAGGATGGGTGAGAGAGCAGTTGCCAACTACTCTCATTCTACCTGGCCAGCTAACTGAGCTTGAGTTGTTTGCAGTGTAGCTAGGAATTTTGACCCTTCTACACCATAAATTAACCTTACAAAATGCATTGATACAAATGCTGGGGGAACAACCACTTGTTAAAAAGAAGATAGTGTTTTTGAGCTGGTGTTTATGTTAAAAGTGATAGCACACAGTAAAGCCTTTACAACTTTACTACTACTTGCAGCCAAAGAAAAAACAAAAAAGAACAATAATGGCACAATGGAAATTAAAAACTAAACCAACTTTACAGGATGTACTGAGCATTGTAAACGAAATTAAAGAAATGGAGGTGGGACTTTTAAAGGAGGGAAGACGTAAACTGTATTAAATAAATGTCTTATTTAGGCTTAATACATAGAAGCTGCGGTGGTACAGCGGTTGCATTGTTGCCTCACAGCAAGAGGTTCTCCCGTTCGATTCTCAGCTAGTGTGCCGGGAGTGCCTTCTGTGTGGAGTCTGCATGTCCTCCCCACGGTCGAGTGGCCTCCGAAAGACATGCGTGAATGGGCGTGCCTTCGCCGAAGGTTGGGCATCGGGCTGGCAACTCGGCACCATAAACATCTACTGCCAATCATTAGCGGACCGGAATTCCGCTGTGGCGACCCCTTAAGCCGAAAAGACAAACAACAACATTTAGGCTCAATACATGCAAAACAGTGGTCAAGAAAATGTGTGATGTGCATGTCTTGGTGGGTAATGAAAATCTGAAGGAATAATACTAAAGTTATGAGGAAAATGTACAATGCATAAATTTGACAATGGAAAATATTACTGAACTTTTTATTAGCAGGTGCGTGAACTCATGTTGCAAGTTAAAGTGTGACGAATAAATACATTTGTTGTGTGTTAATTGCTTATTTATTTATTTTTATAAGTACAATATTATACTTTATATATTTTTAATGTAAAATAGTTCCTCCGCCTAATATCTCAAACTTGCTGTAGTATATGTTAATGGTACTGGAGGAAGCATTTTACAGCAAACATATATATACAAAAAAATAATACAGTGGTTACAAAAATAATAAGCAAATAAAACAACAATTTTACATAGAGCCCATTCTCTCTCCCATACCCCAGGGTTGGGAGGGTGGCCTAATGGTTAAGGTGTTTGCCTTACAAACACAAGGTGCATGGTTTGAGTCTGGCTAGGCTTAAAATGGCTCGCAAGGGCAGTTAGCCTAGTACTAACCTATGAACCTATACACACATATAGACTCTTCTGCTTTCACACACACACACACACACACACACACACACACACACACACACACACACACACACACACACACTCTCCTCTGCTTTCATACACACATTCACTCACACAAGATTGGTCTCACCCTCTTTCTCAATCTCTCACAGAGTCCCCACTGCTTTCATACATGCATTCAGTCACACAAGATCACTCTCTCTCTCTCACTCTCACACACACAAACAGTCTCCCTCTTTTTTTTTTTTTTGTTTTACATTTTATGCTCACTAAACAGCAGAACTGCTGCTTAGCGAGCATAAATTAATGGTGGCCGTTCGAGCTCCACAGTGGCTTGATATGCTGCCATGAAGCGGCAGGCTCATTTGTCAACAGGCATTACTCGCACATTAATACCTTGTTGGAGAACGTTTGTTCAGTTTGTCCGTTATCTAAGTATTATTAAGGCAACTAGCACCATTAGCAGCAAGGATGTTAGCAGACGTGGATGGCAGTAAGGAGTTTCTAGCAAGGGGATGAGCAAGCACAGAGCCAAATATCTAGCAGATGGTATTTAACAAGAGCTTGAGGGTTGCCAGCTGTCTAATGGATGACAGTAAGAAATTCCATGCTTTGGATAAGAATGTAGAATTCAGGGCATCCCCATGGCTATTAAAATATTACTTTGAGAAGGCATTTATCTTTAGAACACAGAGGTGTAGTAAGACTGTACCACTCTGTTATTGGAGTTATTCTTGAGCACTTTCAGGGTAAACAAGGATACTGTGTGCAATGTTTAGTTGGGAGAGGTCAAGTAGTTAGGAAATTCAAGCCAATTTAAGGTTCTACAGTATTTTACTGGGCAGTCTGATATCAAATTTCGCTGTTTTCTTGGAAGCATTTCTCTAATCTGTTTAGTTGAGTAGTTTGGCTGTTTGTAAGGACTGCTCAGGCTTTGTAGTAGTTAATATAAACTGTTTACAAGCATTACAAAATTAATATTTACTATGTTTATTGTGATTTATGAAATACTGCTTAAGGTTTGGAACCTAATGAATGGTACGACTGCAAAGATGAGTTGGTGTTGAACAGTTTGTTGTTTACACTTATTTAATAACACTTCTGGTTCTGGAGATACAGAATTTTTTTCTACTAATGAGTTTGTAACTTTATTTTTTTCAACAGGCTTAGGATGTAACCATTTAACATTTTAATGTAATTTTCCAGAAATCCACAACAGGAAATCAGTTAAAACAGAGGATCAGTAGGAAAACAACATAGTTTTCAGCATGGATCAGGACTGGAAATGTTACCACTCTAATAAAGTCATTACTCCTATTTGTACATATTATGCATTACAAACAAGAGTACGTTGGGTACCAAAAACTGTAACCATTTTCTCCAAGCAAGGGATTCCCATAAAATAAGGGGCCTACATAACAAGACTATTTCTGTTCTGGAAAAAACAAATTCAGGACAAATATGATATAACTGTCCTTTTATCAGTTCATCTCTAAGTTAAACACCGATTATTTTTGGCAGTGCTACAACTTAGTATAACAGACACTGCTTTGTGCTAGTTCTTTCAGAATGCATATATGGTAGATACTATGCATAGCAAAAAAAATGCCCTCTAGAAAATTATTCACTGCGCATTACAGTAGAGAGTCGATTATCTGAAACGTCAATTATCCAAATGCAGCCTTCCAATGTTTTCGGGTAGGAAAACTCAAAGGTCTGAATATGTAAACATTACACATATTTACGTGTGTGCAGTTTCTGAGCTTGTAGCCCACTTGTGTGTGAAAAATATTCTTTATTGTCTACTGGATGTATTCCCTGCATGCAGAAAAAACAAGATTTTAGAAGTTTTTTATCTGGTTTAGTGCATGTTTGATTATTCAGACTACCCTAGTTCCCAATTAGTTCGGATAATCGACTCTCTGCTGTACAAAGACATTGACAATTAGCATTCAGATACATGCTGCAAGATGTTGGAAACTATCAAAAGTTTCTGTCTGTAAGAATAATAAAATACAGTGCACTCCTATTTTGCTACAACAGCTACTCAGCAGCGCACTACTTGACTAGAACACATTATTTGCCTTTGCTTCAGCACGTAATGACCAAGTTTTAGTTTATCTACTTGGTTTAATTCCATTCCCATCATCAGTTTTGTTTTGTTTATTTTCTTATGACTCAATAATATATCACCTCTAAGTTCAGCCAGTAAATTTAGACCTCCTCCTTCCTATCCCCAGATTACTTTCTTCATTCCCGTCACTCGATGTCTGACAAATACCATCACAAACAAATCAGTGTTGTATTTATTAATGTCAAAATGTGATAAAATTACTGAAAGGAAATGAGTAGCACTAAACAAGCTCATTAAATATACAAATAAGCATATGCACATTCTGATAGTTGCTAACTCTGCTGTGGGTAAATTGCCTAGTGATTTTCAACAAACAGCCAAAGAGAAGTTATACAGAACCAAAGTGAAACTGCATGACATCCCTCCCTCTCTCACCATAGCACCTTGAACTTTACTCATATTAAGCTGGACATTCGCACTTCCTGCACTCACCTGGCACCAGAGGACTCTGCTGAGGTGAGGGTTCCAGAAGGACCATATGCTGCAACAGTTGATTGTGTGCTGTTCCTCCATCCCTCTCTAAACTGCTGCTGTTCAGATAAGGCGTGAGGTGACTGCTGGGGAATAAGGAGATACGCTGTTGTAAAGCTGGAAGTGCAATATGCTCACCTTCTTGTTGCCCGGACACAGGCTAGAAAAACAAAAAAACAGAAAAAACACAATTAGTAACATGTTAAGAGCAACAGTTGCCCAGTTAGCACAGCAAATACCACAAGTTTTCCACCCTCTTTAACACAGTCCCATTCGCGATCGCCATATAACATACACTCCTGTTTATTCTGCTTGAAGTCTCCCTCTTTGTTCCCTGCAACACGACTATGGAAAAAGCTGACTTGAGCAGCCTTTGTTACATAATAAATAGATCTGTGATAAAAGCAAACTGCCTTTGTTTGTATACCTTACATTGTTTTCTAGTTCAATTTCAATTTGTCAGGTTTAAAGTTCTTATTAAATAATAAAATAATTTATAGGTTATGGATAAAACAAAGCTTGTATCTAAACTGGTAAATCAAAGGAGCTACAAAGGCTTGTTATTTGTGAACTGTTGGTGTGGACAGTGATTCCTACTTCTGTCTGAGAGGAAAAAAACATTCTAAAAAACTTTCTCCTAGAAAGCTGACTCAAAATGCCTCTGCTAAATAAATGATTACAGTGGTTCTGGATCTGTCCATTTATTATGCCTAACCGCCCATATTTCCTATTAGTGGCTGCAAAAAAATGACATATATGAAAGGCATTCCCCTTTAACTAATTAAATTTAATTACCCTCCCACTGTGTTCCAAATACAAAGAATACTAACTATCCATAGATAGTTACAGGTGTAGTCAATATCTTCAGAGTGCATTTATTTCTCTCCTAGATCAGAAAACACAGTGAAATCTGAAATCTCACTATGATTCTTTATACCATGCCAGTATCATTTGATGCTCAATGACAACTTCTTTTTATTCAAGGCCAGTGATTTTAAATAGAAGAAATGCAGATATAAAATTAAACTCAAGGCAAAGATTTCGGCACTGTACATCCAGAATAACACACCAGGTTCTAACCTGTTCACTACTCCCACAATTTTTCCAGTTCTACAGACTCGCTGAGCACCAGTCACAATCAAACAACTTATAAACTCAACTGCTAAATCTATCCTTAAAACCAAAATAAAACATACCGGAAAACCCTCCAAAACTAGTGATGCTATGATTAGATGTACAGACTCTACACTCACAAAAATAAATAGAGAGTCACAGTCGCAGTTGAGATTAAGGATATCACTAAGGCCATTAACTGTACGTCAGGTGCTTGTAATGACTTTGTAAATATGTAAACTGGTACTAATGACACGAGTTGCTCTTTCCTCACTTCCCATAATGCTGAAGCACAAGCCTGACCCTGTGGATGCCCTTACCCAGGCTGATAAATCTTTTCCAATTAATGAGATCAATCCTTCACCAAGACTGCCATTTAAGTGGAAAAGATTGCTGGCCTTAACAACTTGCTTAAGATCATGGTGCTGATCTAGGAGTATACAGTGCTTCTCCTCTCGGAAGGAAAAGTGCAGTTGCGTAACCGCTACTTACCTACAACAGCAGGTGATTGAATTTCACACTGCCTCAGTAACATACAAGTTCTGCACCTGCAAATAAACCCATGCTTGCAGCCTTCCAGAGCTCAGACTCTGTGATATCGGAGGAAGCCTACCTCCTGTCACAGAAAATCAGTTATTCAGGCTTTTAGCACCAAGTAGAAAGGACCAAGGAGGACCAGAAGCAAGAATTGCTTGAAAATGACGAATTCACAGCAACAAAATACCAACACAAATAACCAAAGCCAACCAATAACAAAACAAGGTTGGATACCATCAAACTACATGCAAAATAAGCGGGATGGTAGGTGAGTGCTGACACTGAGGCACAGTGAAATTTGAAAATCTACTGTTACAGGTAAGTAGAACTTACCCAACTATATTACGTTCATCATTCATACTGTCTCAGTGGGATATGGGTAGAAGCCTGCTCTGGAACTTGAGAAAGAATCCAGTCTGTACTGCTTGTTAAAGGTATGCACAGAGGACCAGGTTGTTGTCTCTAGAATACTTCTACAGTCCACTCTTTTCCAATATGCCAGCAAAGAGGACAAGGCTCTGACTTGCAAGATGGCTGCACATTGTTTAACAGCTTAATTTCAGCCCTCCCAGTATGAAAACAGAAACTCAGAAGATAGAGCCTGTGAACTTATTTTTTTGGTAAATTTCAGTAAGTGGCTAGTAAGTGCACTGCCTGTATTCTAGCAAAAAAGAAATTCAGAGAACCTGAAAGTAAATCAACCACAAAAGATGAGGAAAAACACTAACTGGGAAGAATTCTGCAGCTGTTCAGCAAAAGGCAGTGCAAGCACCAGCTATGGTGCAAGAAATGACTTCCAGTAACTTAGAGGAAAAAAATAAGTCAAATGTACTCAGAGCTGATTAAAATAAATGAAACACTGATGGAGTATATCAATTCAAATAACAGAAGGCTGGATAAAATGAAAGAAGATTTAAACAGATATTCAGATGAGGTGATAAAGCTGCAAAAAATCAGATGTCGAAATGAAGAAAAGGTTGGAAGAATATGAGACTGCTCAACAAGACATGCTTAAAAAATAATAGCATTGGAGAACAGAACATGCAGGGAAAACCTGAGATTTTATGCTGTACCAGTGAAGCTGGAAGGAACAGACTGTATAACTTTATGAAAGCACAAATAAGCAACTGGCCTGGTATTCCACAGCATGAGTCGTTAATTGAAAGAGCACATTGTATTTATGCTCCAAACCTGGCCATGAGAAAGCAACCTAGACCTTTAATAATAAAGATGCAATCTTACCAGTAGATGAAGTTGATTCTGACAAAACTGTGGCAGAAGGACAAAGTACTAAAAGTGGGAGACAGTGGAGTGTTTCTGGAAAATTATTACTCACTGTACACCAGACAGAAGAGGAGCAAAATTTCTACTAATCGGGGGCTTCGTCCCCACCCCACCCCACCCAACTATATATACCAACTATGAGACAGCACTACAGTGGGGTTCAGCAAATATCCATATTTATGGGAACATGATACAATGAAGTATTTAGGAGTATGGATTAAAAGGATACCGGTGTGGCAGCTTAGGATATGTATGAAGAGACTAAACAAAAGATAATACAAAAACTGAGACACTAGAAGCTCTGTTATATGGATATGGACAGCAACATACAAGCAGTTAAAATGTTTTTAGTCCCTTTAATTTTATACACAGGTGAGGCATATATTTTATCAGTCAGAAGAGAAGTTGTGGATAGCAATTAATAAAAAGATGAAGGATTTTATCTGAGAGGGAAAGCTGGTAAAAATTAAGTGGGACAAGCTGATTTTTCTAATTGAACAAGGTGGTTTGGGATTACCCTATTTGAAGGGGTATATCAGAACAGCCCCTCACCTCTCTGTCTCTGGAAGGAAGGTAGTGGCATTTGCTCAACGGAAATACAGGAAGGGCAGATTTCTCAGGTGGAGACCAGGAAACTACCCGATCTGCCCAAGGTTAGTAGGTAAATTTACTTGCTGGTGCATGTCTCCTGCAAAACTGAGAGATTATCCTCTGTCCTCAACCCACTGCACACTCCTCCCTTCTCAGTGTACCCGGCTATGCACAGAGAGGTAAAGTATATTAAAAAAAAAAAATGCACAGAACATACCTGATGACTGCTTTTTTGATGGCCCCTCTCATTTGACCTGGTGATGAATACTAGTCATTGATTGTCAGGCAGTGGAGGCAAAGTATGGGAAAATGAGCCTTTTAAACATACTGGCAGTTATTCTGTTACTTTAATAGCGTACATTAATATTAGCAAAACTGACACATCATAGAATGACATTTCAGAGATCTGTTGTAGCTGCAGACCAAAACCTTTTAGAGGACAGCAATCTAGCACCTTTTCCTTTTGAAAAGTCTGCTTGGGGGACACAGCAACTAGAGGTGTGCAGTCCATTTTAATGATCCCAGAAATCCCCCAGATTTGGTCAGTTAGTAGAACTGTCATGTTTCATTAGGTTTACAATAAGTTTTTTTCAGCACCTCTTTCATGTGGCTCTAATGAAGCTTCTGGAAATTGAGCAATCTGTAGATTTTTTTCCCCTCACTGAAAGTAAAGAGATAACAGGTATGCAGGTTACAGGATGCTATGGCCCCATTGTAGGGGCATCACTTAAACAGCAGCTTATGGCATACTGCCATATGGGAAAAAGGTCTCATGCCTGTACAACACAGGGCAGGAAGAAATATGTTAAGTTAAATTGGCCAAAAGCAGGAGAAAGAAAGCTAAGAAGGACATTTGGCTACCTGGAACTCCTGAGGTCTACCTTGCACATAAAAGGAGTGAGCATCCAAAAAATGTAATTCTTGAAAAAGTTCAAGAAAAAAAACATGCCAAAACAAGCTAGGGGACATAACTAACAGCCTAAAAAGCTCTAGTAACTGTGTTGTCCTAATGCCTGCAGCTTATAGTCCCCTCTGATACCAAAGATGGAACACTTAAAGATTGAACACTTCTTACCAGAGCCTGTACTTTATTTCCACACCCAACCTCTCTCTCCCCTCTAGTGTTAAGGGAGTTCAGGTCTGCTAGAGTTTTTAAAAAAGGCATGCAAAATATACTAAATAATATACTTTTGAAAGAAAAAAAATTCAAGAAAACAGCATTGGAGCATGCTAATTTGAAAATTATCAAAATAAAAGCAGTATATGCCTAGAGTTTGACTATGAGAAATGCATTTCCTCCCATATCTGAAAAACAGTTAAATCCTTTCAGAGCAATACAACCAAATTTAAACTATTAAAACAGCATTGTGGCTACTTTCTAAGCACAACTATACCATCCAGGTTGAGCATTATAACATGGGGAGGACAACACCCCTGAGAGGTTTGCTATATCCCTAATAAACCCACCATGTCAGGCATCACTGCTTATATTTATTTATGTTTTGGAGAGCTTTTGAATTTGTTATCATTTATGGAACTGAAACTTACACTTTCATTTTAAACTAAATTATTTGCAAAGCTATAATTTGTCAGCTTCTAATGGTGATTATGAACTTAATCCTACTGTCAAATGTGAATCTCTACATATTACTTCCAGACTTTCTTAATAAATGTTTAGCATAAGACCTGCACCACAGTATATGAACTAAAGGCACTAACATCCACAAGACAACAGTATGCTTGCATGTATGTATGTACACACTTGTAAAATCTCCATATTTTATATTACTGTTAAACCTGCTCAGCAAAGAAAGGGATGTCATTACTATCAATGTATATAAGCTTAACATAATTAATATTTTAACAATATTTTAACAACTGAACAATGGAGTCTCCTTGAGGATATCATAATTGGGTCAATGAATCCACCAAAGCTTAGGTATTCCATTTCAGAGATTAACAATAAGTGTCACATCATGCTGCCAACTTCACTCAACTATGTAGTCTTACACACTACTTATCATTCCCACACAAAGATAAAATAACCAATTAGGAAAGTATCACAGACTCTTGTCTTCTGTCCCTGCCTTTCAAATGTTCACACCATGGGTCTTATGTTGGACTCCATTAGTGATCAACATGCAGGATTCCTTTCCAGCCTCCATTTAAAGTTACCTTGCCTCACAGGTACAGCAAACCAGCAAAACATGGCTAGTGGCCTCTTTTCATTGAAGACCTGAGGTGGTTATTTCATATTACTAAGGAAAATTTGACCAGAGCATTGGGGCCCCTCCCCTACTCTTTTTAGTGAGGAATGCATTTCGTTTTGCACTTCCTGCTTCTGTTCCAGGTGCAGTGACAGTTCAGAGAAGCACGAAAGATGTAAACATCGCAGCAGAGTTGTTTCCACTTAAAACATAATGAGGAAGTAGAAGTCGAGCAGATGCAACCAGAGTATTTTGAGGAGAGGGCAGTCCAGCCCTTCAAAGGTGGAAGCTACAAATATTTTGGAGGTTATGAAGGTATGCGAGCCTTCAGCGAATGTGTTTGCAGGCATTGAAAGGAGAGCAGCATGTGTTCATGAAAATGTGAAGGTGGTCAAACCTTCACAGGACTCAGAAGTGTTATTTCAGCAATAACTGTTTGAAGATGAAAATGATAGCCAGAAAGGATATACAACAGCTCTTCCATTCAGGAGGGTTGGGGGATGTTTTATTGCAGGATTTTCTGAATCAAAGTGAACCAGGGAGTGAAAAGGCAATTTCACGGGCAGATGTAACAGATAAAATTCAGGAAGAATAAGTGGAGGTGACTGTGCAAGAGAAGTCATATGCAGATACAGTGAAAGAGGGAGAAAAGAAAGAGGAGCAGAAGATGGAATCGAGAAAAAGAGAAGCATTCAGTAAGAGTAAGCTGTAACAAAGATAAAGAAGTAGACAGGTATGATATATGGGATGATATAACAGAATTGTTGGGCACTTCTCCACAAGAGAAGAGCATTTATTCATATTAATAAAGTAGCTTTTTGTGACACTATATCTGAATTAGGACAATATATAAGACAACACGAGTTAAAGACAAACTGTTGTCCTTGGAATTTATATCTTTTTCAAACATTTAACAGAGTGGCTAAAAAGAAAATACATGTTCAGTTTCAAACAGAAGTTGTAAAAACTGCACTAAAAGACTAAAGATTGTATGTAAAAAAGTGATAAACATTACTAAAAGTTATGATGACAGAGGTTTATGGACTTGGGGTTGGGAATGTAATGTCATATTGAAATAGAAAACGATAACATAGTGCACATACCAAGTATGATAAATGTAGATGGTAACAAAGGGTCACTGAGATACTGGGGCAACAAAAACTTTCTTTTTTCCTTGGAGGAAAAAGTAATCACTTAATTAGTAATTGTGATAAAAAGGAAATCTTATATTTGTGGCAAAATGGGTCATAATGCAAAAGAAAACAGGTCATTTGTGTATGGATTGTAAGGAAAATACAGAAGAACATGAGGAGGCAGTTATTCAACAAGAAGATATTGGCCAATAAATAGTACCTGTGGAAGAAATAGAAACAGATCAAGGAAAAGAACAAGAAATACAAATAATGTTAGATAATAATAGACAACAGAAAGAGAAACAGTACAGGAAAAGAAGAAATACAAAAACAGAAATAACTGAAAAAGAGATGAATTACAGAATGGTGAAGGGCAGAAAAACGTTTATTGGGAAAAGGGTAAAAGATAAGAGAGAAAATTCAAGAGTTTAGATATGAAAGTAAATAAAAAGATAAAGTATAGAAAAGGACAGAATAAATAAGAATATAACAAACATTAATTAAATGAAGACTTGAGAATTATATCAATAAATTGAACAGTACAAAGAATGTTAAAAGAAGAAGAGGGATATTAGAATATTGCACAGCACTTGATATGGATTTGATTGTATTGGAAGATACAAGAACGGTAACAGAAGTGAGTGTACAAACAGAAAAATTTGGGGGGCTGAAATTATTTGGAATATGGGAAAAGAAACATGCTCAGGTACAGAAATATTATGCAAAAAACAATAGAATTTTTGGATTTTACATTGTTAATAATGGGTAGGGTAATGATTGTAGATGTGAGATGGAAAGGTCAAGTTTACCAAATCATAGCAGTGTATGCATATATAACAAAAAATAAAAAGTGTATGTTTAAAAATATTCTAGATTATGTAAGTGTGAATATGGATTTGATATTAGTGGGTGATATTAACTGTGATCTAAGAACTAAAAAAAAGGGTAGTGATGTTAAAACAATGTTGGAAGTGATAAAGTGGAATATTATATATTTCGGATAATAAACAGTGGACATATAAAAGAAGCAGTTTAAGATCAGAAATAGAATATTTTATTGTTTCAGAAAGTTTGAAAATTACAGAAGGAACAAACTATGCAGGATTTTTGGATCATTTGGTAATTTGGATAGAGATTCAAAAATCAGTGGTTATATAAAAATAAAAAAGAAATTAAAAGATTAAATGAGAAAGAATTAGATAAATGTGGTACAAAAGTAATTAGACAATTATTGAAAGATCAAGTAGATATGACAGTAATCTACAAGAACTGGACATTGTGGTGGATAACTTGCAAAGATAAATATAATAAAGAATGTAATTTGGAATGGCAAAGTTGAAAGATAAAACAGGTAAAAAGAAATATAAAAAAGTTAGTAATTACACATTTAGAGATTTAGAAAAAAACAAGATTTGTTTGGATACAGAGAAAGAATTCTATGACATGAAACAAGAGAATATCAAATCCAAACAGTGTTGTTTAAAAAAAAAGATATTTTTGACTAAAGAAAATGCGGTGCCATATTTCAGTAGTGTAATAAAAGAAAATAAAAGAATAATACGAGTAATGAGAAAGAGAGGAGAAAGTGAAAAGAGTCAACAAGAAATAATTACTGCAGTTAAAATATGTAGAAAAAACATTCAAACATATAAGGTAAAAAGAAAACACAAATGGAAAGTCAACCACAACAGAACAGGATAACAAAGAATTGGGAAAAGAAATAATGGAAGACATGAATAACATGTTAAAATCTGTAAAAGCTGAATCAGCAACAGGGATGGATGGTATAGAATATCATATGCACAGAGATATGTTGGATTGGCAAAATAAGTATTTCATGGAAGTGTTAAATGAATGGTTAGAGGAAGGTTATGGTCACGAAGAAGTATGTGTTGGGAGTTACATTTATATGGAACAAAGGAGAAAAATATGATTTAAAACATTGGAGACCAATAATACTGATGAAATGTTTATGAAATATTAGAAAAAAGATTGCAAAATAAAATTAGAAGAAATAATATTTGGGAAGAAGGGAAATGGAAGTCAAGAGTTATTAATGACAATAAGAAAAAATGTAGATGCTATAATGAATAGAACCCCCCCCCCCGGCAGGGGATTTGAATAAAGCATTTGACATAATACAACATGAAATCTTACAGGATATACTGAACGAATATAATGCAAATGAGAAGATTTTGAAGACATTTGTTACAGCATATGTAAAAAAAAATAAACTAAGAGCAGTTGTGAATGGATGGTTAAGTCAAGAAATAGACACAAAAAGTGGTAAAAGACAAGGACGTCCTGTGAGTAGCACTTTATTTGCACCAGTCATGAATGTAGTTGTCACAAAAATAAACATTGTTAAAGGTAGCAGAATACAGAAACACAGAATATATTAGAGTACCAGTTATGTTTTTATATGCAGATAATATAGCTTTAATGACTAAAAACAAAGAATGGATGAAAGTAGCCATTGAAAAACTTAAGTATTTGAGAATGATTGGCATGAGAATAAACAGAGAAACTAATGCAAGTTTAGGAGTAAAAGATAAAACAGGGAGTATACAGTTTAACATGAAGGAAATAACAATACTGGGTATAACATTTGAAAATGAGGGAATGAAGATGCAACAATGGGAAGAAATAATAAATAAATAAAATAAATAAATAAATAAATGCTTATTTTGGAGAACATACAAGTTGTCATATAAAAAGAAGGTGCATTTAATTAACTTTGTATGACTGGGAAAACTGCATATCTTGCAAACGTTTTTATGAAACCTACAAAATGTAAAAAAAAAAAATAAATAAATAATGACTATTGTGTTTTCTTTTATATGGGGATCTAGATTATACCCAGTAAAAAGAGAAGTATTATATGTAAAGGAAAAAGGAGGGTGGTTGGAATTAATAAAGCCAGTGGCAAAAGCAGCTTCATTACATTTATATAAAATGTTGAAATGGATGAAAGAGGAAGATGGGTTGTTAACAAGTATAATAAAAGAAAAATGCAAAAAATGTGGTGTATGATGAGCAATTTTAAGAGGGGGAAAAAAAGAGTTGTGAACAGTGAAATAAAGGAATATCAAGATAAAATAATACTGTAGAAAATAAAGATAAGGGAAGTAGAGGATGATAGAAAAACATGGTATTTGAATAAGACGAATAACTATTACTATACCTGTTCTTGTGAAAGGATGGAGGAAGAAAAGAAAAAAAATCTATAAAATGAGAATAGAAAGGTGCAAAAATATACTAAATGAGATTTGTATTGAAATTATCAATAAAAAAATGCCAATGAAAGTGAATATGCCATATAAGAAATAAAAGAATATGCAATTTTTGTGAAGCTGAAACAACAGAACATGTCTTTTTGAATTGTAGAAGAGTGAAGAAAATATGGGAAAAGGTATGTGGAGTCAATTTTAGAAGGAATTAAGAATATGAAGGATACAAGTATGGATATGTTGGAATATGGATATTATAAAAGTAAAAGAAGGACATTTGTAATAAAAATATATAAAAAGGTGTTTTACATAATACGGATGATATGGAAAGAATGATTGAATTAAAATTTAATGGAAAATGGATATTAGGAAAAATATTAAAGAAAATAAGATTTTGGTTATGGGGGAAAAAGGGTGGGGGGGTCACAAAAATGAATGCAGATGAATAAAAAGAAATGTATATTTAACATTACATGAATGCTAGATCATGATTATAAAGGAATGTAAATAACTGTGAATAGTATTTAGTAGGTATATATTGTAAATAATGTATTTAATAAAGGACCTCTACTCTTTTTGGTATGGGATCTTTTACATCCACCTTAGTTAACACTAGCTCAAGCAGACTGGACCTAGGTTTAACATGTCATTCAAAGGATTACACAATCAGGAGTGCAGCAGCCCCTTATGGTACACTGCAGCATTAGCAGACCACCTACCTGGTGTTGGAATACAACCCACTGACTTCTGCACCAAAGATGTGTGTGCTACATATTATGCCACTGACACGGGTCATGCTGGCATTTCATTTTTCTTTCTCACACAAGTCCATACAAATATGCACTCTGTTCCTGACAACCTAGATCAACAATAGTTTGCTTTCATACATAGACTGCCTTCTACTCTCCCAAAATAACCATCCTTTTGACTAAGTACATTATTGATGTCTGACTGTGATCAACTGAAATAAATCCCTTTTCAACATGTTTACTGAGTCATCACATTTAAAAGAATGATCTGAGTACAAATACACTAAGTGAAAAGAAAACAAATCATAGTAACATTTCCATTGTAATGTTCATGTAGTATACATGTTTTCTTATTAACTATAACATGAAATAAATTGTTCAACTCCTGCTTTTTCTTCACCTTACTCCTCCTTGTAAGCATTTATTTACATGTATTCTTCACAAAAATTCCACTCCACTTAATTCTATCTAATTTGCTCATTCCCTTTTCTAAAAAATCCCACTTCCAGTTCTTTTAACTCTTGCATAATATTTAATACCTCAATTACAGCTGGATTACATTTTTCATGTCCATTTTCTACTATTTTTTTTTTTTTTTTGCAGCCAGCATCATTAAGCTTAGCAAGGCCTTACTACGTCCAGACAATCAGATCCTACATCCTAGTTCAAAAAGAATTCCGTTAGTTACAACCATTTGCTCCCCAAAATATTGGACAAAATACTATGTGGGGAAATTTTAAAATCTGCCATCTCACTGTATCCCCAAAAATATTTTCCCAATTACTTGTCTCCCTCTAATCACACTTCCAACATGTGCTGCCTACCTGAGTACAAATACTTTGAAGTCTGCAGGGGGGATAAATACATATGCAAACACTTCCATGAAAAAATCTTAAACCTTCACCTAAACTTTGTTGCCTAGTTGGGAGCCATACAAATGCCCTCCCACTGATCCTTTCTAATCTGTACTTCTACTCTCTTTTCCAAGTATTTTCCATCCTCCTGACTGATTCTTACAGTCATCATGCAATACTTTATATGCCAAAGTAAGTATCTCTTTTTAACAGCAGCTTCTGTTCCAGACACATTTAAAAACACTGCTCCCATTACCTTGGTTTCCTCCAGTAAATTCCCCTCTTATTTTCTCCAGCCCTACTTAGTTATCCATACTGGTCACATTTTCTTTCTCCATTTCTGTGTCCTCAGAATATTACCTGTTATTTTATGAATACAATATTCTATGTGGGTATTTTTATTCTTCTTAAGGACCTGCATCCAAATTCAACTTTACATTTTCCCGAACTCCCTGCTCCCATTTCATCATCTCCCCTTTCCAAATATTGTAAATAAAGCTAAACTTTCTTGATTACCATACCAGTTATATGTTTAAATTTCTGACTCCCTTAGTTTCTTTGCTAATGATTACAAATATAAAACAAATAAAGGAGAAAGAGGACATCCTTGCCCAACTCCTCTGCTCAAACACAGTTTGTCGAAAAGAACCATCCCACTTTAATTATCTCTGACCCTTCAAATATCCTCCTTATTAATCCTATTATCCTGAAAGGGAATGTAAATGCTACCATTACCCTAGTCATAAAACTCCATATGATGTCACTGAATGCTTTTCCTGCATCAAAACTAACCAACAGAAGAATTTTCTGACTTTCTGCTCCCCTTTGAATAATTATTGTTCTAGTAATGCTGTCAAATGTGTCCATCCCCTTAGCAAAACCACACTGAACCATATAAATAAATGTAGCAATACCTTTGCCATTTTCTTAGTTTGTATGGACATAAGCACTTATAAATCATAGCTTAAAATTGAAATGGGTCACTATAAAGCTGAGTCTTAAGGGTCTTTACTCTCTTTGGGTAATACAACCACTACAGTTTTCTGCCAAGATGCTGATTCTTCCCCTGCCCTTTGCTTTTAAAATACTGTTAAACAAAACCTTCTAGATCTTTAGCACTTTCTTCCCTCCTTTCTTCCCCTGCCCTCTGCTTTTAAAATACTGTTAAACAAAACCTTCTAGATCTTTAGCACTTTCTTCCCTCCTAACTTCCAATCTTCCACTGGAATACAGTCTGCCCCTGGAGACTTCCCTGTTGACTGATTAAACAACACCATTTTTATCTCATCTCTTAACTGTTGAGCTTCATCCTCCTCTAACATTGACATAAATAAGTCTTCTACAAATATTTCCATAAGTCTTCTACAAATATTTCCATTTGTACCCTTTTTCCTGACAAGTGGCACAGATGTTCTTCAGTTGATTTTCAGCTAGGGTGCCTTTGGTGTGGAGTTTGCATTCTCCTTATGTTTTTTTTCAGGATGCTTCAATTTCCTCCCACATTCCAAAGACATGTAGTAGGTACACTGGTCACACTAATTTTGTAGTAGGTATGAGTGTGCATGCGTACATACAATATGAAAAAACTACAATGTCAGGGCTAACCACCTAGCAGTGTGAACATTGGTTCTAGATGACCGTCACTGTTGCTGTAATACTCTGACCTAATGAGCAAAAATGGGAAAAAGTGGTTGTGGATGAATGGATGGATAGATGGATGGATTGCG
Source organism: Protopterus annectens (assembly GCF_019279795.1). Taxonomy (NCBI): domain Eukaryota; kingdom Metazoa; phylum Chordata; order Ceratodontiformes; family Protopteridae; genus Protopterus; species Protopterus annectens. The sequence continues at coordinate 1,607,589,342 of NC_056737.1, forward strand.
CCTTTTCTTCATTTTATGTTCCTCTACTTTATGCATTTTTTCATAAAATTTCCAAAATATTCCTGATACATGTATAGGATATCTGTTTATTAGTCTCTCTAATTTTGGCAACAACCCTTTCTGCTGCCTAAGTTATTATGATAAAAGTTTTTGTACTCTGGAGGTATCAAAAACTATTTGTTTAATAGCAACTTTTCTAAATTCATGCACATTATCCAAACGCTTTATTTTCCCTTTAGTACACTGCAGTTGTTCCTCCTCTTATTTTGTAAGATTTAGCTTCTCCTGCAATACTTATCCTTTGTCAATCCCTCTAAGTAATTCCTATTATTCTCTATTTTCTACCATATTTTAAACTCCATTTACATTTTAGCCCACTCACTAGCGATCCTTACTGAAGAAATATGCCTTCCCTAATAATTCCTGTATCCTATCAACTATCAATTCCATAAATTCCTTTATTTCTAAAAATAGATAAGTAGGAAAGTACTGCTATCTCGTTTTTACCATGTTACCCTTGCTATGCTCTTTGTCTGTACCAGCAAGGCTATTTACATTCCATGTTAATACTGACAATGCAGTCATTCTGAATAAAAAGCTATTACTTTCACACATTATATACAGCAGCTCTTTTGAATGTATGTTTCCAGTTTACATGCACATACTACTGTATGGCAGGCTGATCCTGTGTGTAGTTGTTTCTTCTAATCTCTGTTTGAACCCATGTCTCATTTCCCTAGAGTTTTCACTGCAACTGAAACACGAAAAAAGAGCTAAATACATTTTAACCACCAAACCACATTTAACTCACAGCAAACACACAACATAACACACACTTTCCAAAAAAGGGAGTTTCATCTTCCATATAGGGGTAGTTGCCCCAAACAAACAGCTGTAACCACAGGCATTACCTATTCTAAAGTTAGGTTTAATCATGCTGAAAGTACATGTTAGAACCAGTGTTCACACTTACACAAATACTATCTTGCCCTAATTTATCTCTATTTC